>NC_133186.1:47187500-47422500 GCF_049306965.1 Danio rerio | reverse complement strand
TGTGAAGTTGTGTGTGTGTACATCTGATGGTGTGTATATGAAGTTGTGTGTTTGTTTCTGATAGTGTGTTTAAGTGTGTGTCTATTTGAAGGTGTGTATATAAAGTTGTGTGTGTGTGTCTATTTGAAGGTGTGTATATAAAGTTGTGTGTGTGTGTCTTTTTGAAGGTGTGTATATAAAGTTGTGTGTGTGTCTCTGTGTTTCTGATGGTGTGTATGAGCGTGTGTATATTTGATGGTGTGTATATGAAGTAGTGTGTGTGTGTTTTTGATGGTGTGTATATGAATTTGTGTGTGTTTCTGATGGTGTGTATATGAAGTTGTGTGTGTGTGTGTGTGTTTGTTTGTCTGACAGTATGTGTATATGATGGTGTGTATATGAGGTTTTGAGAGTGTATCTGATAGTTTGTTAATGTGTGTTTTCCACTGTGTGTAATTGTGTGTATATGAGGGTTTGGGTACTGTTTCTGATTGTGTGTGTGTGTGTGTTGATCAGGTGGATGGTACTGCTTCAGCAAACACACCTGTGACAGTCGCTATGAGAGCATGAGGAGACTGATGAGCTCCAGCAACTGGCCTCCCACCAGAACAGGTCAGTCGTGCCCTCTTGACCTCTGACCTGTGTTTATCCGGAGTTCTCGAGTACAGCCATGTCTTCTGCGATCCCTGCAATGTGGAAAACAGTGGATCAGTGGAGTTAAACACGATTAATTCCGCATTAAAACAGTCAATAAAACTGAGACTGATTATTGCAATAACTGGGACCTTTATTATACTGTCTATAATCACTAAGAAATATATCAAATATTCTGTATATTCTGTATGTGTGTATATACACTCACCTGCCACTTTATTAGGTACACCTGTCCAACTGCTGGTTAACACTAATGTCTAATCAGCCAATCACACGGCAGCAGCTCAATGCATTTCGGCATGTAGACAGGGTCAAGAGGATCTGCTGCAATTCAAAGCATCAGAATGGGAAAGAAAGGGGATTTAAGAGACTTTGAACGTGGCATGGTTGTTGCTGCCAGACGGGCTGCTCTGAGTATTTCAGAAACTGCTGATCTACTGGGATTTTCACGCACAACCATCTCTAGGGTTTACAGAGAATGCTCCGACATAGAGGAAATATCCAGTGAGCGGCAGTTCTGTGGGTCAGAGGAGAATGGCCAGACTGGCTCCAGCTGATAGAAAGGCAACAGTAACTCAAATAAGCACTCGCTACAACCGAGCTCTGCAGAAGAGCATCTCTGAACACACAACACGGCCAACCTTGAGGCGGATGGGCTACAGCAGCAGAAGAGCACACCGGGTGCCGCTCCTGTCAGCTAAGAACAGGAAACTGAGGCTACAATTCACACAGACTCACCAAAACTGGACAATAGAAGATTGGAGAAACGTTGCTGCTCTGATGAGTCTCCATTTCTGCTGACACATTCAGATGCTCGGCTCAGACAACATGAAAGCATGGATCATCCTGCCTTGTATCAGCGGTTCAGGCTGGTGGTGGTGCTGTAATGGTGTGGGGGAGATTTTCTTTGGGTCCATTAGTACCAATTGAGCATCAATGCCACAGCCTACCTGAGTATTGCTGCTGACCATGTCCATCCCTTTATGAGCACAGTGTCTCCATCTTCTGATGGCTACTTCCAGCAGGATAACGCAGCATGTCATAAAGCTCAATCATCTCAGACTGGTTTCTTGAACATGACGATGAGTTCACTGTACTCAAATGGCCTCCACAGTCACCAGAGCTCAATCCAATAGAGCAGCTTTGGGATGTGGTGGAACGGGAGATTGGCATCATGGATGTGCAGCCGACAAATCTGCAGCAACTGTGTGATGCTATCATGACAATATAAAGCAAAATCTCTGAGGAATATTTCCAGCAGCTTGCTGAATCTCTGACATAAAGGATCAGGGCAGTTCTGAAGGCAAAAGGGGACCAACCCAGTACTAGTAAGGTGTACCTAATAAAGTGGCCGGTGTATGTATATGTGTGTGTGTGTGTGTGTGTATATATATATATATATATATATAAGTACTTAAAAGTAAAAATCCTATGATGTAAAAGTGTGTGTGTGTGTGTGTGTGTGTTTCAGGAACTGGGATTCTGTCTCCACAACCAGAGGAAAATCCTCACTGGTGGAACGCAAACACTGTGTAAGACACCACTGTTACTGAGACAACATATGCTGGATATGGGATTTGACCCTTTTATATTGTTTACTATTTTAATAATGGAGAAATCAGATAATAAAGGATGAATCAGTAAATGAATGAATATAAATTGTGTGTGTGTGTGTATGTTTGTGTGTGTGTGTGTATGTTTGTGTGTCTAGGTTTGTGCCGTACTGCTCCAGTGACGTTTGGAGCGGCTCTACACCAAAGACTGACCAGAGTAAAACACACACACACACACACATACATACATCATTCACATTAATCTTTGTGTGCATGAGTAACGTGTGTGTGTGTGTGTTCAGATGACTATGCGTTCATGGGCTCTCTGATCATTCAGGAGGTCATCAAGGAGCTCTTAACTAAAGGACTTGATGGAGCCAAAGTCCTGCTGCTGGCCGGAAGCAGGTGAGAGAGAGAGAGACACAGACACACACAGACACACACACATATATATATAGAAGTGATGTTTTTGTGTCTTGTTTATCTGCCTGTGTGTCTATTTAAAATATAGTGTATGTATAGAGTGTCTCTCCCTCCCTATATATAATATATAATTATCTTATCTATTATCTATAATATCTAAATATCTGTATATCTTTCCCGGTGTGTGTATATATTGATATCTGTGTGTGTGTATGTAGCGCGGGCGGCACTGGTGTACTGCTGAATCTGGACCGTGTGTATGCGCGTCTGCAGGCGGAGGGTGTGTTCTCGGTGCAGGTGCGCGGGCTGGTGGACTCGGGCTGGTTTCTGGATCATCAGCAGATCAGCGGAGGAGACTGCAGACACACACTCAGCTGCGCTCCCACTGACGCCATCAGGAGAGGAGTGCGGTCAGTCCAGTTATTATCTCTGTGTGTGTGTGTGTGTGTGTGTGTGTGTCTTACTCACTGACCTGTGTGTGTGTGCAGATACTGGCACAGTGTGGTTCCCGAGCGCTGCAGTCGAGCTCATGACGGACAGGACTGGAACTGCTTCTTCGGCTACAAGGTCCAGCCCACAATCCAGAGTATGACTGACACACACACACACACACACACAAACACACCTTTTATATTTTTATAGCCTTTTCATATTTTGTGTGTGTGTGTGTGTGTGTGTGTGTGTCAGGCCCGTTGTTTGTGGTTCAGTGGCTGTTTGACGAGGCTCAGCTGACAGTGGACAACATTCACCTGACGGGTCAGAAACTGCAGGAGAGCCAGTGGAGATACATCCAGAACCTGGCCACAACACTCAGAAACACACTCGCCAACGTCACGTAAGCTCAGAAACACACACTGACATGCATGCAAATACAGACACAAGCAGGATTCAATACACACACACACACACACACACACACACACACACACACACACACACACACAAATGATATAATGTATTAGTATCTGTCTCCAGTGTAAATGTGTTTACAGTCAGACTGAGCTCTGATTGGCTGTTGGTTGTTTTGATTGACAGGGCCATGTTTGCTCCCGCCTGTCTCTCTCACGAGATCATCACTAGAAGGTGAGCACATCAAGAGCACTACCTCAGATTACTGCACAGCGAAAAAACGCTTTATTTCGGTTATTAATGCTAAGATCATCATTTTCTGCATCATATCTTACACACATTAATCCTAATTTATATTAGTGCCAATTATTATTTCAATAACAATTCATTCAAAATTACAGAAATTAATATGAACATAAAAATATTAAAAACACAACACAAGTATAATTGAAAAATAATTGAAACATTAAGAAGTGTTATAAATAATAAACAAAAGCAGTTAAAAACGTAAGCTCTATTTCTGTTAAGTGAACATTTTCTACATTTGTCTACATTTTCTAGTCACATTTGATTAATAAAGCATGCGTTAATAAATGATGTGTTTAATACACAAGTAAACAGTAATCGTGTGTATGAAGGATCATCAGCATGTAACATATGCGTGTGTTTCTGCAGTTACTGGACAGATGTGCATGTGAAGGGCACGTCTCTGCCACGGGCGCTCCAGTGCTGGGATCGCAGCCTCCGTCACCATGGCAACAGCAGTGCCCAGGCTCCGCCCCGTGGCTGCCCGCTGCAGTTGATTGACAGCTGCCCATGGCCGCACTGCAACCCGTCGTGCCCGAGTGTCCGAGAGCAGCAGATGAGCGCAGTTCAGTTCCTCACACAGCTGGGCTTCGACATTCAGCGCATGGCACAGCAGCAGGGCATCGAACCCAACACACTACTGGGCATGCTCAATAACGGCACCTAGAAAACTCACAGACATCACACTCGGGCATTGAACCCAACACACTACTGGGCATGCTCAATAACGGCACCTAGAAAACTCACAGACATGGCAATCGGGCATCGAACCAAACATGCTCAGTAACACCACCTATACAACACAGACAGCGCTTTAAGATGGTCATTGAATGCATCACTTATTGGGGGGGGGGCTTACAATCATCCCAACGGTGTGGGCCCTTACAATCATCCTAACTCCACCCCCCCTTATGTGTGTGTGTGTGAGTATGTCTGAGTAAGTGTGTGCGCCTGTGAGATGGAGTATGTGTGTGTCTCTCTGTCCGTGAGAAAGTGTGTGTCTGCAATCTCTCGTCTCGATCAGATTCAGGGTTGTACAGGAGTGTGAGTCCCTCTGCTGGACACTCCACACACTGCAGAGACGCTAGTTATGTTTTTCACTTGCTTTAAATCGTTCGAGCAAAACCAGCAGACTGACCACACACACACACACACACACACACACACACACACACACACACACACACACACACACACACACACACACACACACACACACACACACACACACAATCACAACAAACATGGCAAAACAAAACACAAACATTGAGAAATAATATATTTAGGAGAGATCAAATTGCCAATAATGCACATAATAATAATGATAATATTGATAATAAACTGTTTTTTTTGCTAAATATAAATATAAAATCAGGCTTGTTTCACAACATCAATAATAAATACAACAATCCTCCTGAAATGGCCATAATTTTGATAATACTCCATGTTCTCCTGGGCTTCAGTGATGATTTGTGTTTGTTGACGTCCTCCTCCTCCTCCTCCTCCTCCTCCTGTGGTTTGTTGATGATGTTCAGACTGAAGACACTTGTAAGCTACTTTATATGTTATTTATTTGATGTGAATCGTATTTATGAGTGACTCTGAGACTTGGCTTTGTGTAAAGTGTACAGACCTGTTGCTGTTTCGTTCGCATGCCTTCATCTACACATTATCGCTCATCACCATAAGTTGTGTGTTAATGTCCACTCGACTGTACAGGAGTGTGACTTTAGTTGTCGTTTCTGTTGCTTATTTCCATCTTTTAGTCTTTTGTTTACTAGTTTCTTCTAAAATCCCACAAAAAATTAGTTAGAATTGATCAATAAAGCTGCCGTTTCCTCCGTTATTTTTTATTCCATGCTGGAAAACAAGTTTCAAGGCAGTGTTTAATAAAAATATCATGTTTATTAAAAAATGTTGTTCTGAAATCTCTATTCATAATAATAATAATAACAACAATCACAGTGTGTGAAACACAAGATCCAGTTTCTGGCGTCAGAATGGAAGTAAACAGTGAATATTTAATATTTCCACATTTCACAGTCGAATTTAAAAGTGTCCCAATATAGAAAACACAACAAACCAGCGTCCCGAACCTAATCCTGTGTGCTCTTCATCATCATCATCATCATCATCATGAAGATCATCTGCATACATCAGTGAAGATCATCAGGAAAAACTGGAGCCCTGAAAGCAGATGCAGAGAAGGAGAGAATCTCTAATAGCAGCATATGTTTACAAAAAGGAGTCATGTTTCATACAATAATATCATATTAAAGGTGATGTTTACCTGAGATTTTGTCTAATCATAATAGTGTTAATAACTCATCTTACCCTTCACTAGGGTAATCAGGGTAATTAGACAGTGTATATAGTGTGCATATTATATTATTGTGTCTATGTATGACTATAGATTACAGTGTGTATATGAATATAGCTGTATGTGAGTGTGTACGTGTGCATGTGTGTGTATAAAAATGCGTGTGTGTGCATGTGTATATAACATTGTCTGTGTATGTGTAGAACTGTGTATGTGTGCATATAACTGCATATAATAATGTGCACATGTTTGTGTATATATAATATAATTGTGTGTGCGCATGTCTATATGAATGTGTCTGTGTGCATGTGTGTGTGTGTGTGTCTATATAACTTTGTGCAGGCATGTTTCTGCATATAACTGTGTGTGTCTATTTAATGATGTGTGTGTGTATATAACTGTGTGTGTGTGTGCATATAATTGTACAAAACTGTACGTGTGCATGTGTGTGTATATATAACTGTGTGTGTGCTAATGTGTATATTGTGTGTGTATGCATGTATAACTGTGTGCAAGCATGTTCGTGTATATAACTGTCAGTGTGTGTGTGTGTGTGTATGTGTGTATTTAATAATGTGTGTGTTTATATGTGTATATAACTGTGTGTGTGTGGATGTGTATATAATGGTGTGTGTGTGTGTGTATATACGTTTATATAATGGTGTGTATGTGTATATACGTTTACATAATGGTGTGTGTGTGTGTGTGTGTGTGTGTATGTTTATATAACGGTGTGTGTGTTTGTATATGTTTATATAATAGTGTGTGTGTGTGTATATACATTTATATAATGGTGTGTGTGTGTGTGTATATGTTTATATAATGGTGTATGTGTGCTTGTGTGTATATAACTGTGCGTGTGTGTGACACAACTGTGTCTGTGTGTGTGTGTGTGTGTGTGTGTGTGTGTGTATGTATTTCTATATAATTGTGTGTGTCTGCATATAACCGTGTGTGTGTGTATGTATATAACTGTGTGCAAGCATGTTTGAGTATATAACTGTGTATGTGCGCATGTGTATATATATCTGTGTGTGTGCAAGTTATCTATATAACTGTGTGTGTGTATAACTGTGTATGCATGTATATAACTGTGTGTACACATTTGTGTATATAATTGTGTGTGTATGTGTGTGTGCATGTGTCTATATAACTGTGTGTGTGTGCAAGTGAGCATGTGTAGAACTGTGTGTGTGTGTGTGTGTGTGTGTATAACTGTATTTGTGTGTGTGTGTACCTCGTTGTCTCGTTGTCCTCTGCGTGGTGAACGGACTCGTCTGCGCTCATGTATATCCTGCAGTCTCATGATCAGAAACTTCTTATCCTCGCCCTCCTGCACAAACAGGAACAGGAAGTGACATCGGTCTACACCCCTGACTGTATTGTGTTTAATTACCCATGATTCCCAGTCTCACGTTCTCGATCTGCTCCTGAAGGAGTTCAATGATCTTCCTCTGGCCGTCCAGCACTTGACTGTGGAAGTAGATCACGATCCTGCAAACACACCAAACCACAGACAATCACTCAGAATGGGGGAGAACAACACATCACTCATTCACTCTCCTTCAGCTTAGTCCCTTTATTTATCAGGGGTTGCCACAGTGGAATGAACCGCCAAGTATTCCACCATATGTTTTACACAGTGGAAGCCCTTCCAGCTGCAACCCAGTACTGGGAAACACCCATACACGTTCCTTCACACACACTACGGACAATTTAGCTGACCCAATTCCCCTATAGCGCATGTGTTTGGACTGTGGGGGAAAGCGGATCTAAAAACTTTGAAGGATGAAACTTGTTAAACGCGTCTGAACGCTCTTGTGAGAAGGCTCTATAAAGTGAAGGGAGACTCACAGGAAGACGGCGGCGGACAGGAACAGGAAGAGCGGGTTCTCCACCAGATACGTGTGTGCAGACTCCAGCCACCACAGACTGGGGTTCGCCAGCGCCAGATCCCGAACCCACAGCTTACCAGCCTGGAACATCGTCTTCAGACCCCGAAACGGCCCACAGCCTGCTGATGGCTTCATACTGACACACGCACACACACACACACACACACACACACACACACACACACACAGACGCATACACACACACAGACGCATACACACACACAGACGCATACACACACACACACACGCATACACACACACACACACACACACACACACACGCACACACACACACACACACACAGACGCATACACACACACACAGACGCATACACACACACACAGACGCATACACACACACACGCATACACACACACACGCATACACACACACACACACACACATGTATGAACACTTCATTACATAAAAACAAACAAACTAACAAACAAACAAATAACAAACACCTGCAACTGCAAAGAGAAATGCAAACACACACAAAGCAATACAACAGAAAAACACACACTGTATCCTGACACAGTCTCACACAAATCAATTTACATAACACACACAAACACACACACACACACACATGCTAAAACAAAGACACACAGACTCACGTCCACATGGTGTAGGTGACACACACTGCAGCCCCCAGGAATGAAGGGAAGCAGAGCAGTGTGATGAAGATGGTGGTCATCTGAGACGCCCTCCAGGGCTTCCCCGACACCTGACAGTTCATCATCAGACTCACCTGAACAACAAGATGAAGAAAACACACCTCATTTACACAAACACACACCTGAACAAGAGAAGTTCAAAAGAGTCGAATCATTTCTTTGAAGTGAGCCAAACACAAATGACTCCTTTTAGTCACAAAACACTCAAATATATTAAAATAAAACAAAATATAAAATAAAATGTAAAACAAAAAGCCCAAAACAAAAGTAAAAACGAAAAAAAGGAAACAAAACAAAACAAAAACAGAATGTAAAAAAGAGAAATGTATTTAAACAAAAAACTAAATGAAACGCAACAAAACAAAACTAAAACCAAACCAAACCAAAAATGCGCAACACAAAATTAAAAACAAAATGAAACAAAACAAAAGACTCAACAAAGTGCATCAAAACAAAACAACAAAATAGAGGGAACAAAACAAAATGAAAAACAAAATGAAATGAAACAAAACAATAAAGAAAACGCAACAAAATGCATCAAAACAAAACAAAAACAATACAAAACCAAAATAATTAAACAAAAAAAAAAAAAATAAATGAAAGGAAACTAAAACCAAAACGAAAAAAGAAAACAAAACAAACCGAAAAAAAGAAATAAATTCAATGGAATGAAAGGAAATTAAAAATAAAATGAAAAAAAACAAAAAACTCAATGAAATGCAACAAAACGCATCAAAACAAAATAAAATAAAACAAAATAAAACAAAAAACAAAATGAAACAAAACCTAAAATTAAGCAAAACACAACACAACAAAACTAAATAAAAACAAAAACAAAACAAAACCGGAATGAAATGGAAGGGAACAAAACAAAATTAAAAACAAAATAAAACAAAACTAAAAACTAAAAGCGCAACAAACCGAATCAAAACAAAACAAAATGGAACAGAACAAAACAAAATGAAACAAAAAACTAAACAAAACCCAAAACAGCAAACAAGCAAACCTTCTTCATGTAGAAGAGAAACAGCAGTTTAATGATCTGCACCACCGGCAGGAGAGGAGAAAACAGCACACCCAACCTGCAGACACACACACACACACACACGCCGTCATCATCATCATCATCATCATCATCATCATCATCATCATCACCACACACACGTAATATCATAATCATCATACACTAACATGACAGGTAAATGGCATGGTAAACAAACAATCACACACACACACACATGCACATATGACATCATAACACATTATACACACACCAGGCCAGAGTCTGTCCATAGATGAGCTCCAGCACGTTCCTGGCGATGTCGAACACAGGCTTCCTCTTCCTTTTCAGAGCTTTCTGAGAAAACAACCTGAAAGAGAGCAGCAGCAAGTGAAAGGCGAAGGGTTAGCGTGTCTTTACCTTCAATTTCTATCCTGTATTAAAATAAATGTTCATAAACATCATTCATACTGTCAGCATGTTCAGACTGCTCAACTGTTTTTCATGTTTTCAAGGCATTTTAAAAGTCTCTTCTGCTCAGCAAACGTGCATTTATTTGATCCAATGTACAGCAAAAACAGTACAAGTATCTAAAAGATGTCTGCTATTTAAAATAACTGTGCTCAATGGGGATCTGTTAAAACCTCATTTATTTCTGTGATATCAATGCTGAATCTTTATTTATTTTTTATTTACTTGCATTTGACATCATTTCTCCTGTCTCAGATTTTTCAGAAATCAGTATAGGGATCTGATGATCCAAAACACTTATTATTATAACTTTTAATATTATTTAAATTATTATTATTATTATTATTATTATGAAACAGCTTTAAAATCTTCAAATAACCTTAAACAATTTAACTGTATGCTAATAATAATAATAACATATATTAATAATATTAATAATAGTGATAAAATATTAATAATAAAAATAATATTGATATCGATTATGATAATAATAATAATGATGATAATAATAATAATAATAACAACAAAAATAATAATGATATTGATAATAATAATAATAATAATGAAGATGATAATATTGATAATAATAATAATAATATTGATAATAATAATAATAATAATAATATTAATAACAATAATAATGATAATAATAATAATAATTATATAAATAATGATATTGATAATAATAATATTGATAATAATAATAATAATGATATTAATAATAATAATGATAATAATAATAATAATATAATAATAATAATAGTAATAATAATAATAATAATAATAATAATAATAATAATAATACTATTGATAATAATAATAATGATATTAATAATAATAATGATAATAATAATAATAAAATTGATAATAAAAATAATAACAATATGGATAATAACAATAATAATAATAATAACAATAATGATATTCATATTGATAATAACAATAATATTAATAATTATAATAATAATAATAATCAAATCAGCCTCATTTACAGCAATAATTCTAAAAATTGTAAATCATAAGGAATAAACAATTTAAATAATGTTAATTAAAGATTATCTATGAAGATATAGGAAAGCCTTTGGGTTTGACGTGGGTGGGTTTTGGGTGATTTTGAGTGAACTTCCCCTTTAACAAGATCTTCTGCTGTAAAGAAATAGAGAGGTAAGAGTCTCGAACCTCCACAGAAACTCTCCGAAGAAAGTGTCGAGGAGCATGAAGATGAAGTCCATCAGGAGGAATCGGTAGAGCTCCTGCCCGACAAAACTCTCCCAGCACTGACAACAACAACAACAACACAACACAACACAATCAACACAACACAATCAACACAACACACCCATCAGCAAAAAGCATGCAGAAACTCACCTGCAGACCAAGAATCTGAGGGTCCATCGCCACACGACCCAGCCAGTGGAAACACAACACACCCAACACACTGACCTTCAGCAGCAGGTTCCTGAACACACACACACACACACACACACACACCAGCTCAAAACCTCTCTCTCTAATTACTATCCCTATGTTACGCACATTATGTAGCCTAATCCTCTTCTTCTACACTGAAGAAGAGGAGAACAAAGTACCACTGCTCCACATGTTCTGCATTTCTTTGAAATAGATTAATTAAAACGCATCGCATTTGTGTACGTGATCCACTTTTTGGATATGAATATGAAATAAAGGCATACAAACATTTCAGACTTCAGTGTGCCAAGACCTTTAGTCCCAAGCCGAATAAACTGTAAGAACTCACACTGTGGGTTAAATAATAATACGTTTTATTTATAACCACACCAGACAAAGCACAGAAGCATTATGCTCTACCTGCTGATGGAGACGTAATTGAGCACACTGGGGGAGTCGTACTCCTCCATCCAGGCCACAGCGTTGAAGAATCCCGGCAGCAGCAGATTAATGCTGGACACCAGCACTGGGACAGCCAGCAGACTCGCTTCCTTCAGCAGAGAATCAGAGGAGCTTGAGCGAACACGACTGGTCAGATCCTGCACACACACACACACACACCATCAAAAGTAATATAATGTAATCCAAAAGTAATCTACAAAAACCAAAAGTAATCTGCAAGAGAATAAGTAATCTACAAGAGCACTAAAGTAATCCAAAAGGAATCCAAAAGTAATCTACAAAATCCAAAACTGATATACAAAAGGAGCACAAAAGTAATATGTAAATCAAAACTAATCCAAAATTAATCTACAAAACCAAAACTAACCTACAAGAGCACTAAAGTAAAGTAATATAACATAATCCAAATGTAGTCCAAAAGTAATTAACAAAATTCTAAATTAATCTACAAAAGTGATAATGTAATCCAAAAGTAATGAAAAAGTAATCTACAAAAACCAAAAGTGATCTACAAGAGCACTAAAGTAATCTAAATGTAATCCAAAATCAATCTACAAAATCCAAAAGTAATTTACAAAAGGAGCACAGAAGAAAATAATGTAATCCAAAAGTAATCTACAAAAACCAAGTAATCTATAAGAGCAAAAAGTAATCTACAAGAGCACTAAAGTAATATAAATGTAATCCAAAATTAATCTACAAAAAGAGCTCAAAAGTAATCAAATGTAATCCAAAAGTAATCTACATAAACCAAAAGTAATCTACAATAGCACTAAAGAAATTTAATGTAATCCGAAATTAATCTACAAAATCAAAAAGTAATCTACAAAATGAGCACAAGTAATACAGTATAATGTAATCCAAAAGTATTAAAAAGTAAATCTACAAAAACAAAGTAATCTACAAGATGTAATTCAAAAGTAATCTACAAAAAGAGCACAAAAGTAATATAATGTAATCTTAAAGTAATCCAAAAGTAATTACAAAAAACAAAAGTAATCTACAAGAACACTAAAGTAATCTAAATGTAATTAAAAAGTAGTTCAAAAGTAATCTACAAAATCCACAAGTAATCTACAAAATCCAAACTTTATAATTATTGTCATGTACTTTATAATCATAACTGATTAATTTTCATGAGTAATCAACTCAGCTCTGCATGCACTTACTGTCAATGGAACACAAAGCAATATCAAGTGTTTGTTTGTCTCGTACCTTGTGCATGTATTCAGAGAAGTAGTAAACTCCTAGCACAGATGCTAGCGTGCTTCCCAAACACATGATCCAGGCCAGCATGTGGATGAAGATCCGGAACACCCTCTGGAGAAGCGGAGACTTCAGCTCCTGACGGTTCACTTCTGCCACCAGCTCCTGCACACACACAGACAGCTGATTAGCAGCTAATAGAACACAGCAGCTAAATTATTGTCAGCTCAGTTCATGCTATCCAGGCCGGTGGGCGCATGCAGATTATTTTATTTTTGATTAGTGTTGATTTCAAACGCAATTCATCTGATACTGTAAAATGTGTAGTGGTGCTCTTAATTTCTGGCTGGTGCTCCTATTTTTTTTAATATATATATATATACATGCTAAACGCCACTTTATGCTTTAGGCATGTACTACGCCATCAACAAATAGATTTGCTTCTAATCATCTAAGTCGCAGCGTCAGCACATTCAGAAATAACAGTTTAATGGCAAAAGCCTCTAAACGCCTAAAAAGCCGTAAAGTCCTGAGAACCAATCAGAAGGCACGAATTGAATCATGTTTTCAATGTAACTGCACGCTGATACGCCAGCTTTATGAGGAGACTGCTTTTGACTTTGATTTTAAAAGACGGAGTTTGATGAACTGGATGAGGCTGTCTGACTGTCAGTGAATGGCAAATGAAAACCTCAAAACTCTGAGCATTATAAGAAAGAGAAAACACACTGTACAGTCAGGAGTGTAGCATGCGTGCATAACAGTTTTTGTGCAACGACGCTACTTTGAATGAGTCCAATTTACTATACATTAAACGGCAACTCCATTTCCCGAAAGACAGAGTTAAGATGCCGTTCTTATATCCCACGAGAATGCTGAGGAATCAACATGAGATTAAAAAGAGACTAAGACTGTGAGTATGGTGACAATGAATGAATGAATGAATGAATGAATGACAGCTTCTATTCTAAAAGTGTCTGACTAACTGCAAGAGTGTATGGGTGTTTCCCAGTGTTGGGGTACAACTGGAAGGGCATCCGCTGCGTAAAACATTTGCTGGATAAGTTAGCGGTTCATTTCACTCTGGCGACTCCTGATTAATAAAGGCACTAAGCTGAAAATAAAATGAATGAATGAATATAAAGTTGAAGTCAGAATTATTAGCCCCCCTGAATTATTGGCCGGATTGTTTATTTTTTTCCCAGTTTCTGTGTAACGGAGAGCAGATTTCCTCAGCACATTTCTAATCATAACAGTGTTAATAACTCATCTCTAATAACTGATTTATTTTCTCTTTGTCATGATGACAGTAAATAATATTAGACTAGATATTCTTCAAGACACTTCTATACAGCTTAAAGTGACATTTAAAGGCTTCACTAGGTTAAATAGGTTAACTAGGCAGGTTAGGGTAATTAGGCAAGTTATTGTATAACAGTGATTTGTTCTGTAGAAAATCAAGAAAAATATAGAGCTTAAAGGGGTTAATAATATTGACCTTAAAATGGGTTTTAAAAAATTAAAAACTGCTTTTATTGTAGTCGAAATAAAACAAATTGGACTTTCTCCAGAAGAACAAATATTATCAGACACACTGTGAACATTTCCTCAATCTGCTCAACATCATTTGAGAAATATAAAAAAAAAAAAAAAAAACATAAAAATCAAAGGGGGGTGAATAATTCTGACTTCACCTGTACATATATGTGTGTATGTGTGTGTGTGTGAGTGTTCTGCGTGTGTGCGAGAGTGTTTTTGTGTATACATCTGTATTTGTGTGTGTGTGTGTGTGTGTGTGTGTTCTGACCTTGAGTTGTGTGCCGATGTTCGCTCTCTGCAGTCTCACTGAACTCTTCTTGCTGACTTTATAGTCCCAGGAGCTGAACACCTTTATGGCCAGCAGACCTTTAGATTTATCGATGCGGAAACTCCGACCGAACGACTTCGACATGCTGAAGAACAAATAAACAACAATAAAAAAAATATTATTTTATGAAAATCGTTCAATTAGACAATTGTATACAGTTAAGGTCAGAATTATTCGCCCCCTTTAAATTTTTTCTCTTTTTTTAAATATTTCTCAAATGATGTTGAACAGATTCAGGAAATGTTCACAGTATGTCTGATAATATTTTTTCTTCTGGAAAAAATATAATTTGTTTTATTTCAGCTAGAATAAAAGCAGTTTTTAATTTTTAAAGAGCCATTTTAAGGACAAAACTGTTCGCCCATTTAAGCTATATTTTTTCCTAATAGTCTACAGGACAAACCATCATTATACAATAACTTGCCGAATTACCATTGCCTAGTTACCCTAATTACCCTAGTGAAGCCTTAAATGTCACTTTAAGCTGTATAGAAGTGTCGTGAAGAATATCTAGTCTAATATTATTTACTGTCATCATGACAAAGAGGAAATAAATCAGTTATTAGAGATGAGTTATTAAAACTGTTATGTGCAGAAATGTGCTGAGGAAATCTGCTCTCCGTTAAACAGAAACTGGGAAAAAAAATAAACAGGGGGGCCAATAATTCTGACCTTAACTGTATATATATATATATATATATATATATATATATATATATATATATATATATACTACAATTCAGATATTTGAGATTTATATTGACGCGTTTGACAGATCTTTAAACACAGAACTGTATTTAGTTCATGCATTTTCATGGGAGTGGAAGCAGACAGTGTGGATCTTCTGAAGTGTTGATCTGTGTTTATATTGAGTGTGTTCAGCACAGACCTGTAGACGAGGATGATGCAGGTGATGAAGAACGCAGCACCGATGGTGAAGAAGTAAACCAGAGGCATGTTATAGGAGAAAGCGGCGTCGCAGGACGTCCCGTTACTGCTCTGAGAACAGCGGCGGCCCGACTGCAGAGTCTGATTACTGTAATAACCGTAATACAGCACTGAGTCGGAGAAATAACCCTGAGGAACACACACGCACACACACACACACACACACACACACACACACACAAACGAACACACACACATTTAGATACATAATGTAATGTAAATATTACAATCACAGTTCACAATGAGAGTGTGTGAGCGTCGGTGTGAATGTGTGTGTGTGTATGCATTTGCATGTGTATGTGTCAGTGTGTGTGTTTGTGAACGTCTGTGTTTGGTTGTGAGTTTGTGTGCTTAAGTGTCTGTGCATGACTGCTTGTTTGAGTGTCAGTGTGCATGTGTGTGAAAATCAGTGTGTGTGTGTGTGTGTGTGTGTGCGCGCATCTGTGTCTATGAATATGTGCGCGAGTGTGTGTGTGCACATTTTGAAAGTGTGCGTATGTATGTGTTTGTGTGTGTGATTTATCGGTGTATCTGTTAGTGTGTGTGTGTGTGTGTGTGCACTCACAGCTCCAGTAAGCACCTCGAGCCCATATGAGCTCCTCCTGCTGGTGTTGTTGGGTTGTGTGTGTGTGTGTGTGTGTGTGTGTGCACTCACAGCTCCAGTGAGCACCTCGAGCCCCCATGAGCTCTTCCTGCTGGTGTTGTTGGTGTGTGTGTGTGTGTGTGTGTGTGTGTGTGTACTCACAGCTCCAGTGAGCACCTCGAGCCCCCATGAGCTCCTCCTGCTGGTGTTGTTGGTGTGTGTGTCCTGGGCTGGAGGAAGCACGGCCTGCGGGACGGCCAGAAACAGCGCGGTGAACAGGAAGAGGAAGATGTTGAAGAACAGCAGCGTGCGCAGGAACACGAAGTAGGAGAGCACACCCGTCCCGAAGCGGCCAGACACACACTTCAGCGCCGTCTGCCACAACTGCAGAGACGAGACCAACGACAGCCAGCTGTACCAGCCGTGACGCACCGCCTGCACACACACACACACACACACAATATACAAACACAGACACTAGTAGTGGAGATACAGTATACACACATATATACATGAGCTAAACGTCTGTGTGTCTGTGTGTGTGTGTGTGTGTGTGTGTGTTGGCTTCAGCAGTGAAACAAACTCTTGATGTCAGACACAAACAAAAACACAAACACACACACAAAGCTTCACAAGATCAACATTGACACGCTTCACACCTCACTAAACACACAAGACCACACACACTTACATGAACACTCATGCATGCACTTACACACACGCAAACTCTCTCTCCATCACACACACACACACTCATGGTGTCTCTTTTTCAGACACACACACGCCCTCTTTCACATACACATATTCTTTCACTCACACGCGCACACACACACACACACACGCGCACGCACACGCACGCACACACACACACACACACACACACACACTACCTCTATCGTACACTCTCTTACACACACACAAACACTCACTTTCTCTCGCTCTCTCTCAGGTTTTAATATACTGTGCAAGCGTTTACCATCATTAACAATATTTACTAGTTTTACTAGTTTGTAAGTCAAAGAACAACTCATTAAGGTGCATCACTATAAGCGAGTCTGTAATGTAGAGCGTTTACTGATGAAGAATCACTCCTGTGATCAGTGTTGGACAGCAGCGTCACTACAAGTACACTACATTTCTCAGTAGTGTGACGGTAGCGTCGCCACTTTCTAAATGAAATAGTGAAGATATTATTTCAGTCAAGTAGCGCAGTAGCGTCCACACAAGCTACATTTACAGATCACAGATCAATAAGTGACGGCACCGACATTCACAGAGCTGTGAGGTCAGTGTCTAGCCGATGAAAGTAAATCCATATGATGGCGAGAACGACATTTTTCAGTGGTCGACAACAAACTTTTTAGTGTGTTACAAACATAGTTGGTTGATTTGACGTTTCCCAGATCCGTCGTTCCAGCGAACATTCACAAACTACGTTGCAAACTTGTGCACTTGCAGCTACACCTCTGGAGCTGTAGTTAGAAACAGAGTTCCTGGCTGTGTTCTGTTCCCACTTATCCCCCCTATGCCCTATTCATTTAGAACATTCTAACGTTTAAACTGGGGATTATTAAAAATAATAAAGCATTAAGCTCATCTCTCTTAGGTGTAATTTGCTTTTAAAGTATTTTCACAGTTCAGTTTTAGTGATCTTCATGTTTACAATTGTGCTCCCTTCGCAGTGCACTTTAAACACACTAATGTCATTTTGAACAGAGCCGAGCGGAATTTATGTCACGTCTCAAAAGCTAGTATATTATTTACAGTCATTGCTCCAAAGGTTTATTGTGTATTTTTAAAAAATACACAATAAATAAACAATATCCTACTTAATAATAATAATAATAACAATAATAATAATATTTATCATCATCATTTATATTATTATTATTATTAAAGTAAGATTTTTCTTTTATTTCCTCATAATAATAAATATTAAATTCAATTCTTAATAAATAGCCTCATTATTTATTTATTTATATGATTTCTATATGATATTAGAATAGTGTAAGGGATTTTCTGTTCATTTAGAATAGACAGTGTAATGTTCTTAATATAATTTGATCAGTGTTGGACAGCAGCGTCACTACAAGTACTTAACTACATTTCTCAGAAGTGTGACGGTAGCATCGCTACTTCCTAAATCAAATAGTGAAGATATTATTTCAGTCGAGTAGCGCAGTAGCGTCCACACAAGCTACATTACAGATCACAGATCAATAAGTGACGGCACCGACATTCACAGAGCTGTGAGGTCAGTGTCTAGCCGATGAAAGTAAATCCATATGATGGAGAGAACGACGATTTCTTCTTCTACCTGTTTTTCAGTGGTCGACAACAAACTTTTAGGTGTGCTTCTGCCACCTCTCACTCTGGGGTGCGTTTCCAAAAATCATCGTTAGCCAACTAAGGTTGCAAGTTGCGTCGTTAGAAAAATAGTTGGTTGATTTGACGTTTCCCAGATCCGTCGTTCCAACGAACATTAACAAACTACGTTGTAAACTTGTGCACTTGCAGCTACACCTCTGGGGCTGTAGTTAGAAACAGAGTTCCTGGCTGTGTTCTGTTCCCATTTATCCCCCCTATGCCCTATTCATTTAGAACATTCTGACATTTAAACTTGGAATGATTAATATAAAGCATTAGTCATCTCTCTAGACTTGCTGCATTTCCCAGAGGGTAGATTTTAGTGTAGTTAAGCTGCATTTTAGGAAGAGTAGCTTACAGCTTAGCTCACTACATTTTTCAAGTAGCTCGCCCAACACTCCTGTAGGGTGTCTGCTGAGAAACTGCAGAAGGTGTGTGTGTGTGTGTGTGTGTTATAACAGAGATCTGATTTCCTGTTTCTGATTTCCTGTACAGCTTCAGCCTCTTCCTGCTGACGCTTCACTGAAGCCTACAGCAAATGAACATGCCCTGACTGCAAGAAGTGATTCACTACAGCGATTCACACTGATGACTCACTGAGTCATTTTAGTGATACAATCAATCCTGAACACAGACAGAGCCAAACACAGATAGACAGTGTGTGTAAGAGTGTGTAAGTGTGCATGTGTGTGTGTGTATGATTGTGTTTGTTTGAGAGTGCAAGAAAGAAAGAGAATGTGTGTGTGTGTGTGTGTGTGTGTGGCATAGAGAAAGAGAGAGTGTGTGTGTGAGTGAGTGATCGAGTGTGTGCGTGTGTGTGTGTGTGTGTGTGTGTGAGAGAGAGTATGTGTTTGTGTGTGTATCTGAGAAAAAATGAGAGTAAGCAAGTGTGTGTGTGTGTGTGTGTGTGTGTGTGTGTGCACATGTGATGCAGTAAAAGTGTGTGAAAGAGAGTGAGCGAGTGTGTCACACTAAGAGCATCAGTAAACGAGTGTGTGTGTGTGTGTGTGTGTGAGGCATAGAGAAAGAGAGTGTGTGAGTGAGTGATCGACTGTGTGTGTGTGTGTGAGTGTGTGTGTGTCTGTGTGTGTGAGAGAGAGAGTATGTGTTTGTGTGTGTATCTGAGAAAAAAATGAGAGTGAGCAAGTGTGTGTGTGTGTGTGTGTGTGATGCATTGAAAGTGTGTGTGAAAGAGAGTAAGCGAGTGTGTGACATCGAGAGCATCAGTAAACAAGTGTGTGTGTGTGTGTGTGTGAGAGAGTGTGAAAGAGTGCATGAGTGTGTGTGATTGTGTGAGAGTGCGAGAGAGAAAAAGAATGTGTGTGCGTCCGTGTGTGTGTGTGTGTAAGTATCTGTGAGAGTGTGTGTGTGTGTGTGAGAGAGAGAAAATGTTTTTGTGTAAGAGAAAATGAGAAAATGTGAGAGTGAGCAAGTGTGTGTCTGTGTGTGTGTGTGTGTGCACATGTGATGCAGAGAAAGTGTGTGCGAGTGTGGGACCGAGAGCATCAGTGAACGAGTGTGTGCGTGTGAGTGAGTGAGTGAGTGAGTGAGTGAATGAGTGAGTTAATATGAGTGTGTGTGTGTGTCTGTGTGTGTGTGTTCTGGACTCACGTTGATGATGTAGTATTTGAGCTGACTGCAGCAGGGAATCTGATTCTCAGACAGAGAGTGCTCGCCCTTATTCAGAACCAACATCCTGAAACAAACACACACACACACGCACACGCACACGCACACGCACGCACGCACGCACGCACACACACACACACACGCACGCACACGCACACGCACACACGCACACACACACGCACGCACGCACGCACGCACGCACAGTGAATAAAACATTTCATTAAATAATCTTCATAATTCAACAATTAACATCTCATAATGACAACATGGAAGACCATATTTCTAAAACATGTGTATAAGTGAGAGAATAATTCATGTGTGTGTGTGTGTGTGTGTGTGTGTGTGTGTGACAGAGTATGTATACATGAAAAAATGTGTATGTGTGAGCGAGTATGTCTGTGTAAAAGAGCATGTACACACAGCTCTATACATATGTTTGTGTGCATGTAAGTATTTGTGTGTGTGTGTGTGTGTGTGTGTATGTATGTATGTTTATGTAAATCGTCACCTTAGAATTACAAGGTTCTATCTGAGATTTTTGTCAAAATTGAGTTATTGACATTCTTATTAAATGACAACTGATTTTCATAATGGGATGGGTTTTATAAGCTGTTTACATGTTAAGATGTTTAATTTAATAAACTAATGTTAAACTAATGTGGATTGCAAAAACTTTGAAGCTCAATATGTCAAAATCATTCAGAGCGCAGAGAAAACCTTATAACTCTAAGGTGACGATATGTGTGTGCGCGTGTGTGTGTGTGTTTACCGGAGCTCTTTCTTCTCTGCCAGACTCAGTGGCATGGCTCTCAGCATCCGCACTCGATCACTCACAGACAGATTCTGCAGATTATTCACCAAACGCTCTCTCTTATTCTCTACACACACACACACACACACACACACACACACACACACACACACACACACACACACACACACACACACAAACACAATTTGATTTGGAGTGACTTTAGTAACGCTGATTATATGGCACTTTGGGATTGTTTGGATGGTGTGCTGCTTTGTTTCAACAGGTTACTGTAATTACATTACTGATCCACTGAAAAATATACAATAAGGAATTGCTTTTAGTTCAATTATTTACAGCCAACTATGAAGTATTTGCCTTAAATACTGTAAAAAATTATAAACCCCCAAAAAAACCTGCAGATTTATGCAAAATACTCAGGAGAGCACAGAAGCTGAAAACAACAACAACAAAAAATCAACTGGCTTCATATTTAAGATCTATAATGCAAAATCCAATTAGAAGCACAATTCAGCAGCTCTCTTTAACAATAAAAGACAGAGAAAAATCTCAAATCATCCAAACATATGTCTATTATTTAATAATACTATAATATAATAATATAATATAATATAATTTTACATGCAGCTGAAGTCTAAACTATTCACCTTATTGTGAAATTGTAATTCTATAAAAATATTTCACAAATGTTTCTTAACAAACAGATGAATTCTTCAAAATATTATTAAACAAAACACTTTTCATCTCCAGTGTTTCCTCTAGGTTTTTTCCAGCTGTGGCTGCAGACTCTGTTGGTCATTTTACACAGATCCACCACTACATGTGGCGTTATTTCATTGACAAATGTCGTGGGCGCAGTATTCAGTCGAGATCGCATTCATGTAACAGCCTACGAGCATGTCAATCTCTGCTTGAGCGCAGATTTCCTCTGTTCATGCACAAAACTTATTGCTCTCCCTCAAATATACGCTACTCAAGTGCAGATTTTCTTGTGCGCCCTCAAATAAACGCTGCTGAAGAGTGATTTAGTGAGTTTATGTAGCGAGTATGTCTCCATCATTTATTAGATTTGCTAGGAATATTTATGAATGTCTCTGATAGACTTGCGGAGCAGACCGCGGCATTAATGCGTCCTGAAGTAAAGTGAAGCGGCTGTAAACTCCAGCAAGATAAAGTCATTATATGCAGAGCCACAGACCTTTATCTGTAAAAAAAGTATAATTATGGAAACTGAGTTCATCATAACTGAAAGCTACGCCGTGTTTGCTGGCCTCACGCATCACGCACCTGTCAGTCAGTCAGTCAGCACGTCACCCTAAAGGGTTAAACAGAACGCACAGCACCACTACGGATACAGAAAAGTGTGCGCTGTTATTCACTTACCTTTTCAAACATATTCGGTGCGATTTTCACCCGCTATTAAAAAAACAACCAAATATTTTGAATAAGAAGCTGTAATGTAGACGTGGCGGGATGAATTTTGGTGTGGCGCACCGCCACGGAAGAATGAATGCAGTGGAAACCATGATCTCTAATTACTGATTTCTGTGTCATGATGACAGCACATAATATTAGACTAGATACTCTTCAAGACACTAGTGTTCAGCTTACAGTGACATGTAAAGGCTTCACTAGGGTAATTAGGGTAAAGTTAGGGTAATTAGGCAAGTCATTGTATAACAGTGGTTTGTTCTGGAGACAATCCAACACTAATATTGCTGAAGGGGCGAATAATATTGAGCTTAAAATGGCTTTAAAACAATTAATAACTGCTTTTATTCTAGCCCAAATAAAACAAATAAGACTTTCTCCAGATGAACAAATATTAGAGGAAACACTGTGAACATTTCCTGAATCTGAGAAACATCATTTGGGAAATATTTGGAGAAGAATAAAAAGAGGGCGAATGATTGCCAGATATCTGCTGCAAGTTATTCAATAGAGTGAATCTGCACAGTGTTCAGGCAGTTATTAGCTGTGTTTCCATCCAAAAATGCAAATAAACTTTATGCGCCAAACTGGATTATCGCATAAAAGTTGTGTGAACGAAGCAGCGTTTCCATCCAACGAGTCAAAGCGAACAAAATCGCCACTTCCTGATTAACTGGCGCCAAATATGAACAGTAAAACTGCTTTTGCTGCAGTAGGAGAAGCTGCATCAATCTGTTCTAGATGAATGCGCCTCAGAAGATAATCCTGACCTGCAGTGAGCGCGCAGTGGCGTTTGAAGGTGTCAGACGCGGAGCACAGGCGCTCTTGATTCTGGAGGTCATTAATAATATAATAACATTAATACTGAAATGGTAAGGCGTTTTATAATGACCAAAACAACATTTCAGATGTTTTATAATGTGCTCAGCCTGACGTTTTGTCCATTCACACACAATTTAAGCATCACATGATCTCTTTTAACAAAATCACATCACCTTTTTAATGTGCATGCTGGAGTTTGTGCGGTAAAAGTGTTTCCATCGCAGTTTATGAGCATCTTTTCTTATCGAATAAAACGTTTATCCTACCCAGTTAGGCGCATAAGTTTTTTGTGCGCATTTTCAAAATTTATGCGCATCATGGCGTTTCCATCAACTTTTTTTTTTTATGCGCATTTGCAAAAATAAAATAGGTGGATGGAAACACAGCTAATGACTCTCCTGGAGCCTCAGTGTCTCACCTTCCTCCTGGAAGCCGGCTCCGTCTGTCTCCACGCCGTACCCTCGTATGCTGGGCCGTGCGGAGTGAGGGAAGTGCTGGATGGATGGCCGGCTCTGCCTGCGTCTGCGCAGCTGCATGGTGCGGTTATAATACTGAGAGATGATCGCGCCTCGACTGCGCCCTGTTCAACACATTCAGAAACAGAACATGTTCAATAACACATTTATTTTCTCTTCTCCATGATGACAGTAAATAATATTAGACTAGATATTCTTCAAGACACTAGTGTTCAGCTTAATGTGACATTTAGAGGCTTCACTATAGGTTAATAAGGATGTTTAAACATGACTATTTTAATAACTCATTTCTAATAACTGATTTATTTTCTCTGTGTCATGATGACAGTGCATATATTAGACTAGATATTCTTCTAGACTCTAGTATTCAGCTTAAAATGCTCCTCTTTAACCCCTTTCACAAGATGTAAGATCCGTCTTTGGTGTCTCCAGAAAGTGTTTGTGTACAGTTTCAGCTCTAAATACCCGTCAGATCATTTAGTACACCCTGCTGAACATGGGGATACTGGTGTCAGAGGACAGTGTGGCTGATTGTGTAGCCTGTGCCTTTAAATGCAAATTGGCTGGTTGTGTTTCCGCCCACCTTTCTTATATGTGTGTGTGTGTCTCTAGGTCATCAGGTCAGATAAACAGCAGTCAGTGATAGAGGAAGCAGAGATTATGAGTCTTAAACACCACAGTAGAGATCTGCGCGGGACTAAATTTTGAATCCTGCACCCGCCCGCTCCCGCCAGGTTTTCACCCGAACCCGACCGCTCCCGCTTATATTCAGCATTTGTTGTCCCGCTGCCCGACCCGTCCTGTTTTTTACCCGCTGCGCCCACTAAAGAGCGGGGGGAGAACAAAGCTGAAAACCACCCAGCTTTACAGAGTCCAGACAGCCTATAACAAGCTTTGTGTATAAACACACACACACACATAAGCACCAAGCACACACAAACAGACAAAGCTCTCTCTCTCTCATTCACGCGCGCACACGCGCACGCACGCGCACACACACACACACACACACACACACACACACACACACACACACACACACACACACACACACACACACACACACACACACACACACACACACACACACCTTATTCACGCGCGTACACACACACACCCTTAACCCTTTGACATGAACGATTACACACAGGACTTGATATTAACTTTTTTGATCACCAACCACTGTGGCTAGTAGATTTCCAAAGTTACTAGCCACTCGCCATTTTCACTAGCCACAGTTTCCTTGTTTGGAGAATATATTTAACATGAATAAATGTGATTTTGGCATGCTAAATGACTTGATTTAGATGTTGTGTTATGTCCACATGCCTCCTCATTCATTTCACTTTGTGTGTGAGCTTGCTCAGTGTGCATGAGCCAATGGGTTGTGTTGGATTGCAATCAGTTTTATTTCACAAAACTTTTTTTAGGGCTCAAAATTAAGGATTTACCAAATCTATCTCTGATCACACCAAAAAGAAATAATTATTTCACAACCACACATTTTAAATGTGCCAAAATAAGCTAAATATAGCGGCATGCATGATCAATATATGTCAATAGTGGTAGCCTAGTACAGATTTCAAAGAAAAATCTTAATATTTAAAAGGAAAAATAAGCTGGACACAGCAGATCACCGTCATAACCAATGCTCAAATAATGCAGCCTATAGTTTACAGCAAGCATCATGTTTAGCTAGATTGTGCTGTCTCTCGTGAACAGCAGGCCGATAGGTCTGATAATATGACTGAAGAAGATTTATTATTTAAAGTTTATCACAAGAAATATAGACACTGTATAAAGGCACAGTATCAGGATTAGATCTGTATCGGTCGATACTCAGAGTTTTGGTATCGGGATCGGTGCATCTCTAGTACTGACACTATACAGCTGTGCTGATTCCAGCGCTTCTGAATTACAGCGATTTGACCATCTTCATTACAAACATGCTCTGATTTAAACACATATTAACCTTGTGAAACTGATTGTTAAGCAGCAGCTGATCACAGAGAGCTGAACAGAGCTTTCATCACAGTTTCTTTGCAAATCCTGTTCTGTGGATATTATTATATGCTTCACTGAAGTAGACACGTTAATATGTGCATATCAATCAATACAGGGGGCGAGGAAATACGTTATATATACAAAATATTGTCATTTAAATACATCTCTGATGTTATGCAAACACACACATACACACACACACACACACACACACACACACACACACACACACACACACACACACACTGACCAATGGTGCGGCTGGGCATGGAGGACAGCACTTTGAGTGTGTCAGATGACCAGCGCTCTCCAATCAGATTATCCGTCTGCTGCGGCGCATCACTGAGACTCTCTGACCAATGACGAGCCGGACCATCTAGATACACCACATCATCTGAGAAACACACACACACACACACACACACATATATACACAAACAAACAAACACACACACACACACATTAACCTTATACAAAGAACACCAGTGAGCTGTATTCTGATTGGCTGTTGTTGTGTAAGTGGGCAGTTATGGATCTGACCTCTGCTTTCGTCCTCCAGGTCAGGGTCAAGCGGGGTCATCTCCATCCCATCATCATGACGACCGTAACACTGTTCCTCGATCAGCTGACAGAACGAGTCGTGAACCCCATCTTCATCAGCCGGACTCCTACACGCGCACACACACGCGCGCACACACACACACACACACACACACACACACACACACACACACACACACACACACACACACACACACACACACACACACACACACACACACACACACACACACACACACACACAGTAGTATTAATAGTAATAGTATTTAGTTCATTAAATAATCACACTATACATAAACACACACACACACACACACACACACACACAAAGACTTGACCACAACCACACAAACAGACACACTTATAGACACAATAACAAATCCACACAAAACACACACACACACACACACATAAAACACACAGAGACATGTAAAACAGACAGACAGACACACACACACACACACAAAGACTTGTCCACAACCACACAAACAGACACACTAATAGACACAATAACAAATGCACACAAACACACACACACACACACACACACACACACACACACACACACACACACACATAAAACACATAGAGACATGTAAAACAGACATACAAACATACGAACACACACACAAACACACACACACGCACACACACAGTTCAAACATGGATACGAACATGTAAACACACACACGCACAGACAGAAACACACAGGTAAACATTTACACACAATCACACACACATAAAACACAGATACAAACACACTCACAAAGACACAAACACACACATACAGACATGAATAAACAGACACGTAAAACACACACACACAAATATATACACACATGGACAAACACACATTTAAAACACGGATACAAACAGACTGACTGACACACACACACACACACACACACATAAAAGCAGACAAAAATAAAACTCCTACACACACACACGCGCAAATAAACACACAAATACATACAGAGAAAAACCGACACACACACAGTAAGTGCTGCTGATGACGCAGTAAAAGACTCACCGTGAGCAGATCACCCCCACAAACACACAAGTAAAACACAGAATAAATGGACAGACACACACACACACAGAGCGCAGTAAAACAGTGTAAAGAGACTCACTCCACATCGGTGTGCAGATCAGAGCCGAAGCTGACCCTGCCGGCCATCACTCCTGCAGCTCACGGACACACACACCTGATGCTCATCCTGCTGCTCAACACACACACACACACAGAAGAATGCCAGAGATTAGAGTTGTATCATGTTCAAACCTGTCTGAGATTCGACACACACTCGGCTGTATGGAGATCTGAAGGTGTGGCACTCTTTATCAGCTCAATAAAGTTACTGCGCTGATACCACGGTGAACAACTCAGTGTGTTTACAGACTTACAAACTCTGAAAAATCATGCAAAACACAAACAAAAATACAAAAACATCAGCTAAAATAAAAGTGTTAAAGAGAAAACACAGGACGAGTGTGATAAAACGACTTCTTTTCTATCTGCATTGAATTTATTCACTTAATTTAATGTAAAAACACTTGATTTTCCACATAATGCCCACTAACATGTCTCCAGGGTTGAGTTTAGTTTACTTTTATTGTCCAAAACCCAAACATCTTGTCAGACATTTTATCCCATGATTTGGCACTGTAGTTTTAGTAAAGTTATTTGAAGATATGGTGTATTTAATTTGCTTTATTTGTGTATACATGTAGTCAAGTTTCACCTGAACACAACAAATGTGATGTTTTATCTTCAAACCTTCATTAACCAACAGCACAACACTTACAATGACACAATCAGTAGAGGACACTAGAGGAACACGAGCTGCTGCTCCTCTAATGCTACACACACACACACACACACACACACACACACACATCAACTTAAACACAAAAAAATACACCAACACACACATAAGGACATACACACAGAGACACACAAGAATGCGCGCACACACACACACACACACACTAACATACACAGACAGATACACAAATAAGTGCGCACACACACACACTTAAACACAAAATACAGTCACACACACTAATATAAACACACAAGTGCGCACATGCACACACACAAAAACACATACATAAAAGCATGTCCACACACAAACACAAAACACACATACACATATGCGCGCAAGCACAGACACACACACATACACACACACACACACATGCACACATAAGCATGCGCACGTACACAGTAACATAAAAAAAATACAAACACATACACACACACACATACACACACACACACACACACACACACACACACACAAGAATGCACACACACTAACATACACACAGACACACAAATATAAGTGCACACACTCCCAAATACAAAAATCAACAGACAGAGTTTGTGTGTGTGTGAGATGAGTTACAGGGGGAAAACTTATGGAAACACTAAGCTGATGAAGAAAACAAGAAGCAGAGTGTGTGTGTTTTCCTGGCACTGACATCAGTGTTTACATCAGTCTGTGGTCAAAAGACATTTCAAAATCATTCCATAGAAGATCTTAACAGATCTTAAGACACACACACACACACACACACACACACTAGGGCTGCAACTAATGATTATTTTAACAATTGATTAATCTGTCGATAATTTTTTTTGATTCATCGGATAAAAAAACCCAAGAAAAGCATTCATTTCATTCTCCTCCTAGCATTTAGATCCCTAAATAGCCTAGCACCCCTCTATCTCTGCAACATGCTTGTCCCCTACACCCCAACTCGTTCATTATGTTCTGCTGACTCTGGCCTTCTGGCTGTCCCTCGGTATCGCCTCTCTTCAATGGGGGACAGATCATTTAGTGTTCTTGCACCCAAACTCGGGAACTCTCTACCACGCTCACTCCGCTCTGCTAATAATATCTCTGAATTCAAATCCTTACTTATTTTTCTGAATGCGTCACTTCTGATCTACCAAACTGACCACTTTATCTGATCCACCTCCACTCTGCTCATTTGTCTCCTAGGTCTTAAACCCCACATAAAAGTGATTTCTGCATAATAGGTGTCCTTATATATAATAAGTAGACCTCAGAGTAAAGTACTAAATAAAAGACACTTCATGAACTACTTTTGCTTCTAACAAGGCAGTGGACAAATGTAGTGTACAGCCTGAATGCAATGTAAATGAAAGCATCTGCCGAATGCATTAATGCACAACAGATGTTAAACTGCACTGAGAGACTGAGAGTGGACTGCATTACGAGTGTGGGAGCGCTCATACGGCTCTCTAGGGGATGAATATGTGGTTTGAAACAAGTCCAGGGGAGGGGGATTTATATAAGACACGGCCATTGTGTGAGAACAGCAAACAGAAGAGCCAGAAACAGATCAGATTACTCGAGCACATCTGGAACTGCAGGAAAAAGTAGAGTAGAGGGTCACATTACACAGAAACCGCTCTGGAAATGAAGGAAATAATGAGCACACTGCAGAAAATGCTGAGCTGTTTTTTTTGTTTCGAGTCCAAATGTCTCAGAATTCTTCAATCAAGACATTTTTCAAGACAAGCAAATCATACTGTGGTGTTTTCAGAAATAATGAGTCAAAATTAAGTGAGTTTTTAATTAAAACAAGCAAAATAATCTGCCAATCGGGGGAAAAATAATAATCTAGTTTTTCCTTTTGGCATTTGATTATTTCACTTATCTTAATTGGCTAATTATTTACTTTGTTTTAATTAAAAACTCACTTAATTTTGACATATTGTTCTTTAAAACAAGACTACATGTTTTGCTTGTCTAGAAAATATTTATTGATATATTTGGACAAGAAACCAGACAAAAAAATAAGGTAAAGGGGTAAAGAGCAGCAGCAGAAAAGCTTCACATTCATTCACCTGAACGCAAAGACTGAATCAGATACAATGGGTTTTGTTCGGTTTGCAGCGCATGACGAATGACACACAATATCTGCCAGAATTCATTCAAACTAAAACACAAGCATCCTTTCAGATCGCACTTTAATTGTATTCTGATCTCATTCCCATAAATGCACACATTTATTTCTGCAGAGAAAAAACGAGACTTTCATCTGTTTTAAATGCTTCCTGCCTCCTCCTCGTTGTTTGTGCATCAGCAATCCACTATAAAATCTCCAAATACTTCGATATTAAAGTACATCATCTGCATCTAAATACATTTTCAGACAGGATATAAGATATGGTTGAAATTAAAATAATGAAAGACCAGCAAAGACAAAATGATTAAAATATAAAAATCATATTCTAGTTTAAATTTAACACAAGCCTATGAAATGTGTGGCAAATAAACCTGAATTTTCACTTTTGGGCTGTTTAAATATTGCTGAGCTCCCTACCTAGACAGCTTGTCTGTGCATCAACAAATAACAAAAAGACTTTGGATGTTACACAGTAAATATATCATATTTAAATTCCAGATATTATGTGTTTAAGTTAAAGAAGCTAACAAACTCCAAGTAAAACATACTATGGTAGTACAACTATGACTTTATTTATAGTAGTATCAATATTCTTAAATAAAGACATTTGCAAACATCAGGTGGTTTTAAACCCATATAAATAAATGTAATTTCTCAATAGAGGTAAAGTTAGTTTTATATTCGCACAGTCTCTATATTGTTTACCGTGTTAATTTAAATATTCGATCAGAATTAGCATGCAAATATGACTGGAAAACAACATTAACACTGTTTATTTGACTGTGTACAATGTTGTACTTTGATAGTCGTTGGTTGCTAATATGATTGTGCTATTTAGGGTTTGCAAATTATTCTTTTATGAAATTACATTATTAAGGTTGAAGTCCAAATGTGCGAAAATAAAAACAACTTTACCTCTATAATTTCTCACTGTACACTTGGTGGTTGATTCACAACCTAGTGAGCTCCCCAAGTAGAGAACATACATCAATCTCCCCCTAAAAAACTTCTGACACCGATTAAGTCTAATATTTACACAATACTCAATTATTTTGATCGACAAAAACCAAACAGAAGTAGTTTTACAATGCTTTTGTTGTTTGTTTTGGTTGTTTACCACGACAATATCAAGTTCACATAGGATAACACCACTCGATTCTCAATCAAATTGACTGACATTGTAAACCCTGCAACAAATAACACTTTAAACTTGACCTTTGTGTTTTAAATTCAGTTTAGTTTACAAATAATACGACGTTTTTAGAGATATACATATGTGGCATACATATATGGCACGATTATATACACAATATAAACAATATATGAATGTGGAGCTCATTCAGTATGATGTATAGTCGAGTAACACTGATCATGTGGAAAAAACAGGAGTTTGTAACTAAACTTTTATTATTATGCTGCTGTTGTTTTTACACCTGCCAAAATGACTCGCTGAAGTTCCTGATCGCCTCAAACGCTCATGTTCTCACACTCACATAAACTTTCTATTGTCAGTTTTCCTCTTGCGGATGATTCAAACTCAGTTACCATCGTTTTAATCACTCATATATGAAGTAAATAAGCTGTAACTCACCACAGCTCGAGTCAGATCGCCGAACACACACTTCACAAACTTCTAATGAGCGTCGAACCGACTGAACTGCAGATAGAAACACGAGTCGGTTCATTTGAACGGTCAACCGCTACAACATTTGAAGTCCCACTAATACAGCGCTCATTGAGAATCGGTTCAACTGAATTATCGTAAAGATCCGACTCGAACGAAATCGCTTGGACTGAGTCACTTTCGTTTCCGTAGGGGGGGGAGACATGATTTATTATTTAATACAAAAACACTGTGATGTTTTATAAACAGGCAAAGCATGTAATGAGTGTTAAGTAGACTAATCATTACGTTACATAAATAAATAACACTAAGATATATGGATTACCGCGCTCACTTAAAATGGTACGAGCCGACTCATTGTTAAGTTGACTGAACTCATACTACTCTGATAAAAGTTTGATTATAACTCAGCATGATGTTTAATCAATCTCTGATTATGGACAGTGGAGGTATAATGAATGAGATGAGCTATAGGCAGAGATCAGTCAGTGTTTGTGGAGTTCAGTTCAGAGGATGTGATGCTCCTGTGGTCTGATCACTCATCTCGGTCCTTCAGTTTCTGTCTTCAGACCTCACTGAAGGAAAAGTCAATCATGATTGACACACAGAGGATGTGAGTCTGCAAACAGCCCTGGGCTTCTCTCTGGTGGTTTGAGAATGATTTGTTTCATGAGGTTCTTTGGTGATGACGTCATGCTTTTCCATTAACAGCTGCATGCCTGTAAACACCAACCACAACACAGCATAATACAACACCACAACACAGCACAATGCAGCACTGCAGCACTCAGCTCTGAGATTATTAGTTTAGCTGCATAAGGAGTATGTGGGGTTCCCATGATAGAGGATAATAATAAAATATACAACATCACACAAGCCCAAGATTTGAGGTTCGATTCCCAGTGAATGCATTGATGTGAAATGAAATATGCCTTTAGCACAATGTCATTTGCTTCAGATCAGGGGTGACAAACAGCCCTGCTGGGCTTATTTCTAACTCAATACACACACCCTGTAGCTTTAAAATATGCCTGAATGACTGGATGAGCTGGATCAGGAGTGTTTAATAGGATCGGTCATAAACTGCAGAGCTGTGGCCTCCAGGAGTCTGAAACATCAGCTTTGGATTAAAGCTTCTGCTAATTGCATGAATATGGATCCAGATACAAAAATGCAGGATCCATTAACTTATTTTCTTATCTCAATATTGCTGTGATGGATAATCATAACAGTATAAACTTTACATATTTCTGTAGCTCAATGAGTTAGCATCATGCATGAACTTTACACAAAACATTTGCATATTTTCCACCCACTTTAACATGAAATATTAGCATATTCTCCGCCCTACTTAAACATGAAACATTAGCAAAGGGTCTGCCCACTTGAACATGAAACATTAGCATAATCCCCACCCACTTGAACATGAATTATAAGCGTATTCCCGCCCCCTTAAACATGAAAATGTTAAATATTAGCATATTCTATACCTAACTTAAATATGACCTCTCTGGACAGTAATTTTAAACATGGAGAAATCGCTTGCTTTTAAAAATGTCTAATAAGCTCATTTAATCCCGCCCCTTTTCTTAGCGCTGCACAACAGAATATCGCATGCTCAAACTCTAATGTGACCGCAGCTTAAAACATGAAACATTAGCATATTCCCTGCCCACTTGAATATGAAAATTTTAAACATTAGCATATTCTACGCCTAACTTAAACAACAAACATTAGCATATTCCCTGCCCACTTCAATATGAAAATTAGCAGACCATCCACCCATTTGAACATAAACATTAGCATATTCCCGCCCACTTGAACATGAAAATGTTAAATATTAGCATATTCTACGATTAACTTAAACATGAAACATTAGCATATTCCCTGCCCACTTAAACATGAAACATTAGCATACAACCCACCCATTTAAACATGAAACATTAGCATATTGCCCACCCATTTAAACATGAAACATTAGCATATTCCTGCCCATTTAAACATGAAACATTAGCATATTCCCCACCCATTTAAACATGAAACATTAGCATATTACCCACCCATTTAAACATGAATCATTAGCATATTACCCACCCATTTAAACATTAAACATTAGCATATTACCCACCCATTTAAACATGAAACATTAGCATATTCCTGCCCACTTAAACATGAAACATTAGCATACAACCCACCCATTTAAACATTAAACATTAGCATATTGCCCACCCATTTAGACATGAAACATTAGCATATTCCTGCCCATTTAAACATGAAACATTAGCATATTACCCACCCATTTAACCATGAAACATTAGCATATTGCCCACTCATTTAAACATGAAACATTAGCATATTACCCACCCATTTAAACATGAAACATTAGCATATTGCCCACCCATTTAAACATGAAACATTAGCATATTACCCACCCATTTAAACATGAAACATTAGCATATTGCCCACCCATTTAAACATGAAACATTAGCATATTCCCCACCCATTTAAACATGAAACATTAGCATATTGCCCACCCATTTAAACATGAAACATTAGCATATTACCCACCCATTTAAACATTAAACATTAGCATATTACCCACCCATTTAAACATGAAACATTAGCATATTCCTGCCCACTTAAACATGAAAAATTAGCATATTTCTGCCCATTTGAACATGAAACATTAGCATATTGCCCACCCATTTAAACATGAAACATTAGCATATTGCCCACCCATTTAAACATGAAACATTAGCATATTGCCCACCCATTTAAACATGAAACATTAGCATATTGCCCACCCATTTAAACATGAAACATTAGCATATTGCCCACCCATTTAAACATGAAACATTAGCATATTACCCACCCATTTAAACATTAGCATATTACCCACCCATTTAAACATGAAACATTAGCATATTCCTGCCCATTTAAACATGAAAAATTAGCATATTCCTGCCCATTTAAACATGAAACATTAGCATATTGCCTACCCATTTAAACATGAAACATTAGCATATTGCCCACCCATTTAAACATGAAACATTAGCATATTGCCCACCCATTTAAACATGAAACATTAGCATATTGCCCACCCATTTAAACATGAAACATTAGCATATTGCCCACCCATTTAAACATGAAACATTAGCATATTGCCCACCCATTTAAACATGAAACATTAGCATATTGTCCACCCATTTAAACATTAAACATTAGCAGATTTCTGCCCATTTAAACATAAATCATTAGCATATTCCCCACCCAACTTTAACATTATCATATTCCCAGCCTATTTTATCATAAATCATTAGCATAATCCCGCCCCCTTTAAGCAGAAACATAGGCACTTTATGTGGTGTATATGCATGTAGTCATGAATCTGTTGTTAATTGTGTGTGTGTGTGTGTGTGTGTGTGTTTGTGTGTGTGTGTGTTGAGCATGTTAAACTGAAAACCAGAAAGTGTAAATAAGAGCCTAAAGATCTATACACACACACACGCAAATACACACACACACACCTTCATGTCTTGATTGTGCAGATATTATAAGTCGTCTGAAAGTCAGAGTTGGGCTGATGATGCGATGCGACACCCACTTGCTGATCACATGACTTCCTTTGTGAAACACAGAGAACAGACCAAGAGAACAGAAGTCATACACTGAAGCCTTTCTGTGTGTGTGTGTTCGTGACTATAGGAAGAGTGTGTGTGTTTGCGAATATGTGGAGTGTGTGTGTTTGTATATATGAAGAGAGAGTGTTTGTGAATATATGAAGGCACACATTGACATATAATGGAGAGAGAAGACAAGACAATCACTTTCCAGAGACTTCTATCAGGTAAAGTGTGTGTGTGTGTGTGTGTGTGTGATACTGTGAAAGTCTCCATCATTAATAACTGACACTAATGTGCTGTATATTGTATAATTTCTCCTTGTGGTTCAATGATTTATGGGTCATTTAGATGTACTACTAGAGAAAGTTGTCTTCCTGTTGTGCTGCTTCTTTAAGCGCATCATTAATATCTCAGGGGGCTTTTCCTGGATATAAATATCATCACATTTTGGCTTCATGAAACAAACAAATTTGCATTATTCTTGTAATCTCATCAAGTTAAATATGATCCATTAACATTAATGATTAATTAAATACATGAGCAGTGCTTCAGGAGGATTTTTTTCAAACGGTGGAGGTGGTTTAACATTTGATGGAGGAATCTTTGCAGGAAAGACCCCAATAAAAACCAATCTGCATTAGGAGTCAGTGCTTTAATTCATTTCTAGTGTCTGAGTGCATCAGTGCGCACTATCATATTTAAAGTTTATTAAATTGCTTAACAAAAAGGTCACTAGTTCGAGTCTCGTCTGGGTCAGTGGGTGTTTCTGTGTGGAGTTTGCATGTTCTCCCCGTGTTGGCGTGGGTTTCCTCCGGGTGCTCCGGTTTCCCCCACAGTCCAAACACATGCGCTATAAGGGAACTGATTAACTAAATTAGCGGTTGTGTATGAGTGTGTAAATGAGTGTGTATGGGTGTTTCCTCAGTACTGGGTTGCAGCTGGAAGGGCATCCGCTGCGTAAAACATATGCTGGATTAGTTGGTGGTTCATTCTGCTGTGGCGACCCCTGATTAATAAAGAGACTAAGCCAAAAAGAAAATGAATGAATGACTCAGGAAGGCAAAGGTCAGAGCAGGGACAGTCAGGAGCATGCAGGTAATCCAAAACGCATAGTCAGAGTACAGGTGAACGGTCGGGACAGGCGGGAAAAAAAACTTAAATAGAAAAACAAACTGAAGATCAAAAACCACAACAACGCCAGGAAAACACTTTGTGCTGCTCACTTACAGTTGACAAGACTCAGCAAAGAGTGTGTGTGTGTGTGTGTGTGTGTGTGAATGAGGTGTCTTTATAGTGCTGGTCCATCATGAGCTTCCAGCTGTGTGTGTGTAATCAAGGGGAATCAGGAGCTGGTGTGTGAGAGCAAAGACTTCTGGGATTTGTAGTTTATTTCAGTGGTAGAATTGATTGCGGGTGATAGTGCATGTTTTTTAGCGATCTTCACAGACTAGATCGCTGGTGATTCTCACAATAATATTGCTGTTGTTTTTTTTTTAAATGATAAACTTTTATATATTGTTTTTTTTTTTTTTTTTTTTACATTTTTGTAATACTTAAATTACCATTAAAACGGATTATTCTGATTATTATTTTATGCAAGGAAATATAATCTTTAAAAATATCTATTATTTATATATTATATGAACAACATAAAATAATCTTAAAAATAAAAAAACAAACATAAAAATAATATTAAATTAAATATGAACATGTTGGAATGAGTCGCTGTTGTCGTTTTAATTGTTCTTATTTTTATATTTTCATTTGCTGTATTCATTTTAACTTCAGTTATGATTTAACTTAGATTATTACATTTCATTATATAACATATAGCACATTTAATTTTACTATATATTCATTTTATTTCAGCTTTATTTCTAGTAGAAGAACAAAAAATACTTTATTACTAGTGATTTGGTTTTGTGATTTTATTATCTTGCCTTATTACATATCAATTTTATTTCAGTTTTTATTAATAATTTATTCATTTATTTATTTTATTTATCATTTATTTTTACATTAATTTAATAAAAATATTTAGTTCTAGTACAAAAAGTTAAATACACAGCATGTTCTCCCCGTGTTGGTGTGGGTTTCCTCCGGGTGCTCCGGTTTCCCCCACAGTTTAAACACATGCGCTATAGAGGAACTGACCAACTGAACTGACCGTAGTGTGTGTGTGTGTGAATGAGTGTGTATGGGTGTTTCCCAGTACTGGGTTGCAGCTAGAAGCGCATCCACTACGTAAAACATATGCTGGAATAGTTGACGGTTCATTCCGCTGTAGCGACCCCTAATGAATAAGGGAACTAAGGCGAAGAAAAATGAATGAATAAATTTTTGGTAACACTTACGTTGTGCTTGTAAACATTAGTTAATGCACTGAAGCATTAACATTTAACTTAAATAAACGTTAACAAAGATGAATAAATACTGTAATAAATTTACTGCTAATAAATGTAGCACTAAAGGTTGTTCATGTTAGAAAGTACAACATAAATCAATGCACAGTTCTTTTAAAGTGTTGCCAGATTTTTTAAAATTAAAAATTGTTGAAATAAATCTTGTTTAATTTATTGTGTGTATTGCCTCTTCTAGTTGAATCACTGAATGCCTCCTCAATTGTTTGTCGCTTTAGACATTGACTAAATGTAATTTAATATGTAAAGTAAACTTTGATTCAGCAAGAGGGGTTTATTCTCACCTATGTTTGTGTTTTGTTTTGTTTTTGTGCAGATGAGAGCTACAGCTCGGATCTGTCCAGCGACTCCTGTGAATATTATCAGACGGAGATCTTCGGCTTGTTGCCGAGCACACAGACTCATCGTCGAGCACACGCTGATGACATCACACATGATCAGAACGAGAGGCTGCGATTGGACAGAATCTGCTGGAACCCCAATGTGCCGCTCAGAAACCTGCCCGTCTGCCTGCAGGACAAGAGGGACATCAGGTGAGCACACAAACACACACACACACACACACACACACACACACACACACACGCATGCACGCACGCACACACACACACACAAACGCACACATGCACGCACGCACACATGCACACACATTAAAGAATGATCTAGTCTTTTTTAGTCTAAAGTGAAATTTAATCAAATTATATTTTATTATTATAACTTTGCATGTTTAAAATAACAAAAAAAAACTCATTAAAATCTTAATTAAAATCCTGGACAACTAAAATTAATGCAAAATCTGTTTGTGCCAATCAGAGATCGGCAGCACCTTCAGAAACGCAGCATTGGCTCCTGGGACGCGTGGAGGCGGAGCCAGCAGACCACAAGGCGGCGCTTAAAAGAGCAAGTGGGCAGGGCCGTGTCAGGACTGTTGCCATGGAGACACATGATCCATAGAATTGAAGGTGATTGTAGCTGCGTCTTAAATTACACACTATATGCTTATGCACTTATACACCCAAACTGTGTAGTGTAGTTTAGTGTTGTCCCAAATAAAACACTAACATGTTTTGATTAAACAGAAATTGAATCTGTTTCCCAGACGCAACTATACTATTTGTGTTTATACTACACTATGGTGTAGAATAGTACTTAAGCATGCGATTTGTGACGCACCTTGTAAGTGTTGATAAAAACTACGTATGAGACGTAAATTCAGAATTACAAAAAAATATATATTTTTGAAATGTAAACTCATAATTACAAACAAAAAAACTTTTGAGACGTAATTTCAGAATTCCGAGAAAAAAATATTTTAAGAGATAAAAACTAAGAATTATCGAAAAATACTTATTTTGAGATGTGAAATTGATTTTGAGAATCCAAACATAGAATTACATAAAAATGCTACTTCTAGGTGTAAACTCAAAATTACGAGAGAAAAAAATGTATTAGAAAGATTCAAACTCAGAATTACTGAAAAATACTATATTTTAGAGGTGAACTCCGAATTACAGGAAAAAATACGAGAAAATAAACATTTTTGAGAAATACATACATAGAATTACGTAAAAATGCTACTTTTAGACGTAAACTCAGAATAAAAAAACACATTTGAGAGATTCAAACTCCGAATTCTCGAAAAATACTACTTTTTAGTCGTAAATTTTTAATTACAGAAAAAAAACACAATAATTTTTTTTTTTTAAATACAAAGAATGACGTAAAAATACTACTTTTAGGCGAAACTCAGAATTACAAAAAACTTTTAAAAAAATACAAAAATAATTACGTAAAAATGCTACTTTTTGGTGTAAACTCAAAATTATGAGGAAAAAAATACATTTGAGAGAATCAAACTCAGAATTATCGAAAAATGCAACTTTTTAGACGTAAACTTTGAATTACAGAAAAAATACGAGAAAAACATTTTCTTGAGAAAAACAAAGAATTACGTAAAAATTCAACTTTTAGGTGTAAACTCAGAATTTCGAGAGAAAAAAAAACATTTTTGAGAAATCCAAAGTATTATGCAAAAATATTACTTCTAGACGTAAACTAAGAATAACAAAAAACCTTTTTGAAAAATACAAAAAGAATTACGTAAAAATGCTACTTTTAGGCGTCAGAATTACGTATAAAACACTTTTTTATAAGGAAAATATACATTTGAGAGATTCAAACTCAGAATTATCGAAGAATACTACTTTTTAGAATTTTTTTTTTTTTTTTTTTAGATGAAACTCAGTATTACAAAAAAAAAAAACATTTTGAGAAAAACAAAGAATTTCGTAAAAATACTACTTTTAGACATAAACTCAGAATTACGAGAAAAACACTTTTCAGAGCTACAAACATAGAGTTTCATAAAAACACTACTTTTAGACATAAACAGATAATTATGAAAAAAACACTTTTTTCAGAAATAGAAACAGAATTACCTTAAAATATTATTTTTAGACGTAAACTCAGAATTACAAGAAAACCTTTTGATGCTGGTTGGATGACAGGTTATCTGTGTATCTGTCCTCAGGTCAGTTTGGTGTGGGAGTGAAGGCGTATTTTGTGTTTCTGCGGTACCTGCTGGGTCTGAACCTGCTGTACTGTGTGATCATTGGTGGATCGGTGCTGGTGCCAACACTGGTGTACAGAGGCGAGTCCACTGAAACCCAGAATCCAGACTGGAGCTCACTGTATAAAGACATGTTTGTGGGATCAGTAGGTGTCTTTTACATTATATCTGCAGATTTTGGTGACTTGTTAGTTTGCAGTTCTGATCATGTCATTGATTTGTATAGATGCTACTTTTCACCTTTTTATACATATAAAAGTAGCCGCGACTTTTGATCTCACGATTCAGACTTTTCAAAGTGCAATCTTACAGTATAGCTCAAATTAAAAAACAAATTCATGCAAAATTATGGCCAGAAGTGTGAGATGTGAACTTAAAATTACATAAAAAAACACAGACTTTCAAGATAAAAACTTAAACTCACTCAAACCCAGATTTGTGCATAAAAAATTATTGATATAACCGCCTACTACTTGCAATGTATAAACCCTGAATTAGCCAACAGAGGTCAGAATTGTGAGATAATGGATATAGAATTGTGCGCATATAAATAAAAGTCTGTAAATTAAAATACACAATTTTGGTCGTCAGATTTACGCATGCCAACAGGGTCAGCGTCTGATGTTATCCTGACCGTAGTTTTCAGCTCCAACATTCTGCAGCTCTTCTTCTTCTCCTCTGCTGTGTGTGTGTTTTCAGGGTGTTCTAGAAAAGACTGCAGTCTTCCACAGTTTCTACACTCGTGGCTCTCTCAATGGTGCCTGTTTAAATACTCCACTCCTCTTTCTGCTCGGCATGGTCTCCATCATCTTCCTCAGCATCATCATGCTGGTGCGCAGGTCAGATCCTCTACTGTTCTGATAATACACTGATAATTATTGATTCAAGAAAACATGCAGTTGTTGCTCGTGACCACTAAGTGGCGCTATAACTATAGACTATGTCACAGGTGTCAAACTCAGTTCCAAAAGGGCCGCAGCTCTGCACAGTTTAGTTCCAACCCTAATTAAACACACCTGATCAAACTAATTGAGTCCTTCAGGCTTGTTTGAAACCTACAGGTAAGTGTGTTGGAGCAGGGTTGGAACTAAACTGTGCAGGGCTTCGGCCCTCCAGTAACTGAGTTTGACACCCGTCATTAGATTTAGTTAAAGGCTTCATTTCTGCTAACATAATTAACCAGTATAGAAATCTAATATGTATATGGCAACATAGGATATAACGTATACACATAATTCATGTTTAGATTTCACATTAATAAAAATATACTGAATATATTATAAATATACATACATTTCAAAATCTAACATTTTTACAATTATTGCTGCTATTATATATAATGTGTGTTCAAATATATTAGCAATAATTTAATACACACGTTCACACACTCACCGGCCACTTTATTAGGTACACCTGACTAGTACTGAGTTGAACCCGTTTTGCCTTCAGAACTGCCTTAATCCTTGCTGGCAGAGATTCAGCAAGCTACTGGAAATATTCCTCAGAGATTTTGCTCCATGTTGACATGATAGCATCACACAGTTGCTGCAGATTTGTCGGCTGCACATCCATGATGCCAATCTCCCGTTCCACCACATCCCAAAGCTGCTCTATTGGATTGAGCTCTGGTGACTGTGGAGGCCATTTGAGTACAGTGAACTCATCGTCATGTTCAAGAAACCAGTCTGAGATGATGGCGGCGTTGACACCATGCTCAATTGGTACTAATGGAGCCAAAGAAAATCTCCCCCACACCATTACACCACCACCACCAGCCTGAACCGCTGATACAAGGCAGGATGATCCATGCTTTCATGTTGTTGAGGCCAAATTGTGAGCCGAGCATCCGAATGTGTCAGCAGAAATGGAGACTCATCAGAGCAGCAACGTTTCTCAAATCTTCTATTGTGCAGTTTTGGTGAGTCTGTGTGAATTGTAGCCTCAGTTTCCTGTTCTTAGCTGACAGGAGCGGCACCCGGTGTGCTCTTCTGCTGCTGTAGCCCATCCGCCTCAAGGTTGGCCGTGTTGTGTGTTCAGAGATGCTCTTCTGCAGAGCTCGGTTGTAACGAGTGCTTATTTGAGTTACTGTTGCCTTTCTATCAGCTGGAACCAGTCTGGCCATTCTCCTCTGACCTCTGGCCTAATCCCAGTAGATCAGCAGTTTCTGAAATACTCAGAGCAGCCCGTCTGGCAGAACAACCATGCCACGTTCAAAGTCTCTTAAATCCCCTTTCTTCTCCTTTCTTGACCATGTCAACATGCCTAAATTCATTGAGTTGCTGCTATGTGATTGGCTGATTAGACATTAGTGTTATTGAGCAGTTGGACAGGTGTACCTAATAAAGTGGCCGGTGAGTGTATTTGGCCATTTATCAGATGTCCATATAGGGAGTTACATGGTACTGGAAAAATTAAAACGCCGGAAAATTTTTTTATTTAATGCATTTACTGCAATATATTTTGCATTCCCACAAGAAACTCTGCAATCACTCACAGACAATTTGAGAATGCAACTAGTAAAGAACTAATTAATGAAGTGATCTATTCATTTAAACGTAAACAAGTTTCTCAAAGAGCTTGTTTTGGAGTTTTTTACTTGCAAAACTCTGCAATCAAATGTGTTTCCCAGTAGAAAATAAGAGTTTTGTAAGTAAAAGCCAAGTTTCTATGGGGAATGCAAATGATTTTCAATTTTAGGGGAACTAACTCTTTAAAAAATGTGTAAAGCATCTTACGGCATGCAAACATTTTGCAAGGAAGTACCAATCGTCTTGAGGGAATGCATAAGTTTTGCAAGTAAATGCACAGTTTAATGATCTTAAAAGGACAGTTTACCCAAAATGAACATATCCTCATCATTTACTCACACTTTTTGTTGTAGGTTTTACACCTTTATGAGTTTCTTTCTTTTATTAAACACAAATGAAGATATTCCGAAGAATGTTGGAAAAAGCAGACATTGACATCAATAGTACAGACATACTATGGAAGTCAAGGGCTGTTATTTCTTCAGTTCATCTTCTTTTATGTTTAAATGAAGAACAGGATTGACATTTTTGGTGATCTGTCCCTTTAAGGGAACACAAAAGTTTTGTTCTGGAAACACCCTCAAATGCAGTTCACTAGCAACGCAATGGTTTGGCAGGGAATGTGATGTTTTAGGGACAAATGTAATGTTGGTATTGCCGTTTTCTCTCCTATCTATATTTTGCCCATCACCCTTCAGCATCCTCAAGCACTGACGTCAGTGTGAACTCTCTCTTTCAGGACGGTGGTGGGCTACAAACACTCGTGGATCACTGGCAAACACTTCAGCTCTAATCTGAGCTATAAGGTTTTCTCTGGCTGGGATTTCAGCATCCAGAGCCCTCAAGCAGCGTCACTGAAACAGAACTTCACCAGAAACGAGCTCAAGGTGAACAGCGACCTGTAGTATTATAGTAAATCACAGTATTTACAAATCTATTCATGACTATTGTGAACTGAAACATTCTTTTAATGAACTGTGGTACTTTTAATACTGCAGTATGACCTGACATGCTGTAATGAATACTGTAGTATACTTTAGTTTTTACCACAGTAAACAGTGTTGTATTGCAGTATGATATACCCTATAGATGTAGAAAACTACAGTATTGGCTCATTTGTTTATATTATTTAAATATTATAGTTTTATCTCCATGGCAAACAATACAATCACCACAACAGATGGATTACTACATCTACAGTATTTAACTGGCTGACTGAATGAATGTGCTGACCTCTGACCTCTTCTCCAGATGGATCTAGAAGAGCAGGCGTTTCATGCACGGGTCAAGCAGCGAACGCTCACACAGTGGGTTCGGCTCGTCCTCTTCCGGATCCTTCTGAACCTGGCTGTGCTGTGTCTTCTGACTGGTTCATTCATGCTGATTTATTACGCCATCCACCTGCAACAAAGTGTACACATACATGATATAAATGAACACGATTAAAGCTACACCATGCAACATTCAGCATAAAACTACACGTGATTTACATTGTTTTGGTCCACACCTGCTAAATTGAGATCTGAGAGTGTGTTAGTCAGGTGTGTGTCCTCCTCAAGCGTCTCCTGTGTGCAGCACTAGTGTCCTCCACATCTCCTTCTCCTTCTGTTGTGTTCTGATGTGATGCCTGACTGTTGTATCTGTGTAATACCTCTAATAATTTAATTAACATGGAGCCGCTCTAAACCTGCCGGAACTACTTTAGCTGTGTCTTTAATAACCAAACATCTTAGAATGCTCATCCGCCAATCAGAATCAAGCATTCGGCAGACACATACTATAAATATGTATAAACATTAGGCTGCAGAGTGTAGCTTTAATAAATGGTGTATATAATCACATTTGTTGAATGTGTAATGTCCAGCCGTCATTCTCTCTCTCTGTTTTCTTCTTCAGTGCACTGATGAATCGACTGAGTGTGTGATGTTGAAGTATTTACCTCCGATCACCATGACTTTGATAAACATCGCTTTACCGCGCATCTTTACTAAGATCTCAGAGTTTGAGGATTATTCACTGACGATCCAGCTCAACCTCACTCTCATCAGGTCAGACAGCTCTTTGACTCCGCTGTGTTATACAGTACAGTGCAGTATGTTCCTGTGGTGTTTAATTAATGTTTACTGACTCCATACACAGGAGTATTTTCCTCAAGTTGGCGTCTTTGAGCATCTATCTGTTCTTCTTCATTTGTGCTGATAAAGATTACCAGGTTGGTTCACAAACATTCGGTATGGAGATTACATTACTGTTGTAATGCCTCCTTTTTGTTTTTCTTATGTTTGTATTTGTTTTTAGTTCTGTCAGTTTGGCCAGAAAAAAAATACCTTGAAGCCCTCGCAACATAACAGCACTATCCTGGTAAAAAACTGAAGGACACATCATCAGTTCAATAAAATAATAGTTATTTCTATACAACAATGTGCTAAAATAGTCTGTGCTGACGAGATCTTTCAGCGTCCTCTTCTTGTTTGTGTGTTTATCAGTGCGAAGAGAACGAGTTTGGGAAGGAGATGTACAAACTCACCATATTTAACCTCCTGGAAGGTTTCTTCAGTGCGTTTTGTGTGGCCTACCCGAGAACGTGAGTTACTGTACTGAATTCCTTTGCCAATTCCTTCTTGAATATTGAATAATAATAATAATCAAAGTCGCTTAAAGGCAAGTAAATTCACCCAGCAGTCATCTTAGAAATACCTGTCAGATGAAACACCTATCAGTAGGCCCACACAGAATCTGCGCGCGCAGAATTCCGCAGATTTTCCGCAGAATTACACAGATTTCTGCAGTTTTTTTAGCCCATTATAAATTCTGTTTATTTACTTGAGTAAATGTGTAAATCGGAATTTATTCACTTTTTTTTCAGTAATTTATTACTTTTTATTTAATATATTAAAGTGTAAGTTATGAAACTCCGCTGGATACTCCCAAAATAATTCCGCAGAAATCCTCAGATTTTTACCAAAATTCAAATCATCAAATGACTCTGCTTTAATAATAATAATAATAGCTGAGGGGTGGCACGGTAGCTCAGTAGTTAGCACTGTGGCCTCACAGCAAAAAGGTTACTGGTTTGAGTCTCGGTTGGGTTAGTTTCTGTGTGGAGTTTGCATGTTCTCCCCGTATTGGCTTGGGTTTCCTCCGGTTTTCCCTAAAGTCCAAACACATACTCTATAGGGGAACTGATCAACTAAATTGGTCGTAGTGTATAAGTGTGTGAATGACTGTGTATGGGTGTTTCCCAGTACTGGGTTGCTGCTGGAAGGGTATCTGCAGTGTAAAACATATGCTGGAATAGTTGGAGGTTAACTCCGCTGTGGCGACCCCTGATGAATAAATGGACTAAGCCAAAAGAGAATGACTGAATAAATAAATGAATGAATGAATGAATGAGTGAATGACTGAATGCGTATTAGCTGATGACTGTGTTTTGTTGTGTAGGTTTCTGGTGGAGAAGTTCCCCTCCTCGAGGCTGGCGCAGATTTTAGGCAATAATCAGTTTGAGATCACCTTGAATGTGCTGGATCTGGTCAACAGTCAGACGGTCATGTGGGTCGGTGTGTTTTACTGCCCGCTGCTGCCCGCCATCAGCACCCTCAGACTGCTGATCCTCTACTACATCAAGAAGGTTTGATCCATCTCAGTACATCTGCATACACAGTCACAATTACTAGCCCTCCTGGAGAATTTATAAATTTTTATTGATGTTTCAAAGAAACAAGATTTGTTTTTCCAACACATTTTAAACATAATACTATTAATAAATTATTTAAAACTATTGTCTTTTGTCTTTGCCATGATGGCAGCACACAATATTCAACTAGCTATTTTGCAAGGTACTAGTATTCAGCTTGAAGTGACAATTAAAGGCTTCACTAGGCAGGTTATTGGACAACAGTGGTTTGTTTTGTTGACAATTGAATCATTTTTATACGGCTCCTACACAGGATGTAAAAATGTGTGTGTGTGTGTGTGTGTGTGAGTTTGAGCTGAGAATAACACAGATCATGTCCTCCAGCTCTCTTAAACTGACCCTGTCAGGCTTTGATCCTAATTGTGCATTTTGTTGACTGTCGCTTTAAATTCAAATAAGATAAAATAAGCGACATATTAAAAACAGGATTAGGGTTATCAGTGTGGAAAAGGTCAAATGTTGGCATCAGTGTGTGAGAATGCATCCGTCTATGGCAGGGGTGTCCAAACTCAGTCCTGAAGGGCTGGTGTCCTGCATAGTTTAGCTCCAACTTGCTTCAACACACCTGCCTGAAAGTTTCTAGTATACCTATAAGAGCTTGATTAGCAGCTTCAGGTGTGTTTATTGTGGTTGGAACTAAAATATGCAGGACACCGACCCTCCGGGACCGAGTTTGGACACCTCTGGTGTATGGAGACAGAATCTGAATCACACACACACTAATGTAATGTAATGTGTTTCTGGTGGTCAGTTCACAGTGATGCGGTGTTGTGCTCCAGCTCAGAGAATGTTCCGGACCGCCAGCTCTTCTGTGCTCTTCCACTTCACGCTACTGTTGGGTCTGTTCATGTCTGTGGTCACCCTAGTGGTCAACATCAACAGGTACTATAGTGACTGCTGGACTTTTTTGAGCGTTAATAGCATGTCTTCTTTCAGACTGGACTTTTCTCTCCTCAGGTTTAATCCGGGCGGCTGCGGCCCATTTAACGGCACCAGAACTGTGTTTGATGTGACGAATGATTGTAAAGAGATGCTCCCCAACTGGGCCAAGAGCACCATCAGCTACATCTCATCTGAAGCCTTCGCTTTCACTCTCATTCTGGCGGAGGTGTAAGTGTGTTTATTTCACAACAAGGGACAGTGTACATTAGTCAACGCTCTTCAAGATGACCCAAATTACCCCAAAGACTAGTTTTCATTGGTGGTCCCTTTGCTAGATGTCATAGTAATGTAATGTAATGTAATGTGCATTTATATAGCGCATTTACTGTGTATGGCCGTACACCCAAAGCGCTTCACAATCATGAGGGGGGTCTCTCCACACCACCACCAGTGTGCAGCATCCACTTGGATGATGCGACGGCAGCCACAGGACAACGGCGCCAGTGCGCTCACCACACACCAGCTATAGGTGGAGTGGAGAGACAGTGATCGAGCCAATTCGGTGGAAGGGGATGATTGGGAGGCCATGATCGTAAGGGCTGATAGAGGGACTTTGGCCAGGACACCGGGGTTACACCCCTGCTCTTTCACGAGAAGTGCCATGGGATTTTTAATGACCGCAGAGAGTCAGGACCTTGGTTTAACGTCTCATCCGAAAGACGGCGCCCACTGACAGTATAGTGTCCCCTTCACTTTTACTGGGGCATTAGAACTCACACAGACCACGGGTTGAGCGCCCCCTGCTGGCCTCACTAACACCACTTCCAACAGCAACCTAGTGTTCCCCAGTGGTCTCCCATCCAGGTACTAACCAGGCTCAGCCCTGCTTAGCTTCAGTGAGTAACCGGTCTTGGGCTGCAGGGTGATATGGCTGTGGCTGTAGTAATACAAATACTACGTCAAACTGAACACAATACTCAAATGAACAACAACAATATAAAACAACCACATCAGACAGTCTAGTGTTGATTGACAATGCTGATTATTAACCCTCTACCGCACGCATTTTGATACATTTATTATACTATTATTATTATTATTAATTACTATTAATAATTACTATTAATTATATTAATTATTATTAATATAATTACTATTATTATATTATTATACATTATATTATACTCTCTACTAGCCGGGCTTCCAGCTAACTCTATCAAGCCTCTTCAACTGCTCCAGAACGCAGCAGCACGAGGGGTCTTCAATGAACCTAAAAGAGCACATGTCACTCCGCTGCTCATCCGTTTGCACTGGCTGCCAGTTGCTGCTCGCATCAAATTCAAAGCTCTGATGTTTGCCTACAAAGCGACTTTTGGCCTTGCTCCTTCTTATCTGCTCTCACTTCTGCAGATGTATGTGTCCTGCAGAAACTTGCGTTCTGTGAATGAACGTCGCCTCGTAATTTCCATCCCAAAGAGGGAAGAAATCACTTTCGCTCACGCTCACGCTCAATCTGCCCAGTTGGTGGAATGAACTCCCTAACTGCATCAGAACGGCAGAGTCACTCGCTGTCTTCAAGAAACCACTAAAAACTCAACTATTTAGTCTCCACTTCCCTTCCTAATCTGCAATTGCCTCTCTGAATATACCACTAACTGTACAAAAAAAAAAAAAAAAAATTACTAATACTACTAATACTTCCCTTCTTAGACTTTACAGACCTGAAACTTGCCTACAGCACTTCTTCATTGTTGCTCTTAGTTGTGTAAATTGCTTCCTTGTCCTCATTTGTAAGTCGCTTTGGATAAAAGCCTCTGCTAAATGACTAAATGTAAATGTAAAGATATATATATATATATATACTGTATATAGCAGATGGTGGGAATTTGGCCAGGGACACAACCCTACTCTTTACAAGAAGTGCCATGGGATTATTAATGAGCACAGGGAGTCAGGACCTTATCTAATCCAAAAAACAATGCTCACTGACAATAGAGTGTCCCCTTCACTATACTGGGGCATTAGGACTCACATAGACCACAGGTTGAGCGCCCCCTGCTGACCACACTAACACAACAGCCAACAGCAACCTAGTTTATGTGGTCTCCCATCCAGACACTGACCAGGCTCAGCCCTGCTTAGCTTCAGTGAGGGAGCCCTCTTGGGCTGCAGGTTGATACGGCTGTGTCTGTATAGTCATGAACACACTTGTTTGTAGAGCAAGTAATTTGACGATTTTCTGACTGAGGTTTACTATTCCTATACTCATTTCTACCATAGAAAACTAAATCAGAAGTTCTAAAACAATTGCAAAAATAAGTGCACTTAAGCATTGCAGAATAAGGTCAATAACCACAATATTAATACAGGATTAACATTTGTTTGCATGCAACATTTGTTACAGTGTCATTCTGACGTCATATGTGTCTCGAGGACGAGCGAACCGTAAAACCATCGAGAGGCTGAAGGACATGCTGGTGATGGTGAGCACAACAATTATCTAAATACAGTCAATATACTTACATTGGTTCTCTTTCTAATAACAGATGTTATTTTGTGCTAACTCACATACGAATAAAGACAAATAGATGGGCGATATGGGAGATTTTTTTTAATCTTTTGTCATATTTTTTTTATTTTCATATTTTTTGTCAATATTGTTGGATAACAACATATACTTCAGTATATGAATTATTAATGCCGCCATCTTTAGAGACCAGCTAGTTAGTTCTGTGCAGGTATACCTCACTTCTCTGACCTAAAAGGTGCTCTAGTGACAATCGCTGAAGGCCATGATTTTTAGCCTCCTTGTTAGAGCAACCAACTCCCACGCGGAAGGTCGCCGGTTCGATCCCAGCTCGGAGCGAGTTGGGTGGTGTAGGACCAGCAGGGTTACATATACACAGTTGAAAACATAATTCGCCCTCCTGTTGTTTTCGTTTTTAAATATTTCCCAAATGATGTTGAACAGATTCAGGAAATGTTCACAGTATTTCCTCTATTATTTGTTCTTCTGGAGAAAGTCTGATTTGTTTTATTTAGGCTAGAATAAAAGCAGTTTTTAATAGTTTTAAAGCCACATTAAGCTCAAAATTATTCGCCCCTTCAGCAATATTAGTTTTAGATTGTCTCCAGAACAAACCACTGTTATACAATGACTTGTTTAATTACCCTAACTTTACCCTAATTACCCTAGTGAAGCCTTTACATGTCACTTTAAGCTGAACACTAGTGTCTTGAAGAATATCTAGTCTAATATTATGTGCTGTCATGATGGTGAACAGATGGGCTATTCATTTATTTTCTTGTCGGCTTAGTCCCTTATTTATCTGGGGTCGCCACAGCGGAATGAACCACCAACTTATCCAGCACGTTTTTACGTAGCGGTAGCGAATGCCCTTCCAGCCGCAACCCATCTCTGGGAAACATCCATACACACTCATTCACACTCATACACTACAGACAATTTAGCCTACACAATTCACCTGTACTGCATGTGTTTGGACTGTGGGGGAAACCGAAGCATACACATGCGAACGCAGGGAGAACATGCAAACTCCACACAAAAATGCCAACTGACCCAGCCTAGGCTCGAACCTCTTGCTGTGAGGTGACAGCACTACCTACTGCGCCACTGCGTCGCCGAAATGAGTTACTATACTTGCATATTCTAATAAAAAAAATAAAAAGAAATGAGCTACTAGAACGTGTAGAAATTAATGTTTATAAATACATATGTAATGTTGACCTTTGTTGAGCTGGTTTGAAAGATTAATTATTGTGAAACTCAAAACTCTTGTAGGAAATCCTCTGATGTTAATAATAACGTCTGCTCTTCTGCATTTTGTCTACAGTGCAGCTCTGATAAACGTTTCCTAGTGAAGCAGCACTCGACCATCATGAGACGCCGGCAGAGACCACGCTAACATCACAACAGGAAATTAAACACAATAGCATAAAACCAAAGCAGACGGCAACTTCAATAAAATAAATAAATAAATAATAAAAAATAGAATGAGGATAAACTGTTGAAACTATTGAGCAGAAATGATCTGGCTATCGAGCATGTTGAGGGATGTAAACAAAACCAATGGTCCTGATATATTTCCTGATTTACATTTTTAATTTCTAGAGCTTCTGAGAATCCAAACAGAGCCACATATGTATGAATAATGTTATGAAAGCTGTTTGAACATGAAGTTATGATTGACTTGCCTCCTGTTACAGCTATGAAATAGTTTAATAATGAGCAGGAGATGTTCATTGAAACGGTCTATAATAGATGGTTTATTATAACCCTGCTGTTTTGTGTTCTGTTGCTTTAAATGCTTGAGCTTTCTAAAGCAGATGTGGATTCTGATTGGCTGTCAGTATGTTAATCATATGCATTAGCCTGTGCTCTCTGGATAACATCATTTGCAGTATTTTATGGGTGTGGGCGGAGCTTGTTTGTGCACTTTGCAACTCTAACTTTGATTGGTGGAAATTTCTGCACTGCATCATGGGTAATGCAGTTTTTTTGCATACAATCTGTTGTTAAACATGATTATCAGTAAAAGTGAGTGAAATAAATGGGAACAAATAGGTCAACCGAAGCCAAATACAACTGACGGAGAAAGTCAGAGCTCACAATAAGTTCATCTTTAATGATTTAGGAGTAAAACAACTTACTTCTGGGACTGTTTAATATCAGTTTCCCTGATGTTACTATATTAATTTTTACTAATTTTATTTTAAGAATCCTTTTTTTTGTTGTTATATTCCTCATCCTTGGTGTGAAATATCAACAGTACTGTAAAGCATGTGTGTCTGTGATGTTTGAAACATTTTATATTTTAAATTAGTGTCGTATTTATTATATTTTTATAACTCATTGACAGTATTATCCACATGCAATAATTTCCTTATGCTTCAGTTTTTTGCATTTGTGTATTTTTCAATAAAGTGCAAGGCTTATTTCAGTTTCATTTATTTAATAATAATTTTAATTAAAAAAATATTTTGATATTTGTGTCACTTTTTCTAATCTTAAATATTTCAATGTGTGTATATTGTATGTGTTTGTTTGTTAAATTAAATGTAATAATTCTGTTCTGCTTTGAGCATTTATGTGCATGTGTATGTTGTGTTGTGTTTTTCAGTATAATTTATTTCATAATAGCCTTTTTGAATTTTTTAATAATGTTATAATGAAAAATAGTGTAACTTTAGTAGTAAACCTTAAAATATGTGAAATTTTAGAACATTTTATTTGACTTCAGTCGATGTTTATTTCAAGTAATGAACACGTTTTGTGCGGTTTTTGTGTACAATTATGTAAAAATGACTCCTTACGTGAAGCTCCATCATTATCTCTGATGAACACAAGATGAGAAAGACCTGCGGCTCGCTGATATCACACACACAAACATATACACACACATACACACAAATACAAACACACACACTCTCTCTTTTTTACTCACACACACACAATGTCAGTATGTGAGTGTATGATGAGCCGAAGCCTGTGTTTTCTCTTCATGTCACTTGGCGGTGAGTTAAAGAAAATTCACTACAGAAGATAATCCGCTAAATATTCACAAAGTTTAAACCTCACTGTATTTATGCACTGCATTCTCCTTTGTGTCGCAGTTTCATTGGGACCCGTGGCCAAAATCGGTACTCCTATTATTTCTTGATTTCACTAAGCTTGTGCTGAACGCTCGTTTAAATGTCTTTTTATTATTTTACAAACATTTTCTTGTTGTTTATTGCACTTTACTGCTGTTTTTTTCATAAAGTTTGTTCACATGTTATTTTGCATTGTACTTGTTTATAGAGTAACTAATGCATATAATTAAGTACTAAGTAATATTAATTACTACATGTATATGGCGAGGGTTGATGATGGTTGTTTAAAGTAATTTGCAAGTAATGATGCAAGATTTTTTGTTATTCTACAGTAGGTACATGCAGATCTGGCTGGATTATACATGAATATTAATCAGTTACTGATTACAAATTATATGGCAGAATGTGCAGTCGATATTAACTTCTTAAATTACTCATTTATGGTAGTGCAAATTATTTTTGTGCTCTTTTGTAGATTACGTTTAGATTACATTTGTGCTCTTTTGTAGAGAACTTATTGATTGCATTTCGATTACTTTTGTAGATAATTATTTTGGATTACATTTAGATTAATTTTGTGCTCTTTCGTAGATTACTTTTAGATTACGTTTTGATTACTTTTGAAGAATACTTATTGATTACTTTTACATTACTTTTGTGCTCTTTTGTACATTACTTTTAGACTACATTTAGATTACTTTTGTGCTCTTTGTAGAATACTTATTGATTACATTTAGATTACTTCTTAGCTCTTGTAGATTACTTTGGATTACATTTAGATTAATTTTGTGCTCTTTCATACATTACCTTTGGATTACATTTAGATTACTTTTGTGCTCTTTTGTAAATTACCTTTGGATTACATTTACAATACTTTTGTGCTCTTTTGTAGATTACTTATAAATTATATTTAGATTACTTTGGTGCTCTATTACTGTATACATTACTTTTGGATTACATTTACATTACTTTTGTGGTCTTTGTAGATTACTTATTGATTACATTTAGATTACTTTTGTGCTGTTTTGTAGATTACCTTCTGATTACATTTACATTACTTTGGTGCTCTTTTGTACATTAGCTTTGGATTACAGTTAATTATTTTTGTGCTCTTTTGTACATTATTTTTGGATTTCATTTACATTACTTTTGTGCTCTTTTGTAGATTACTTTTAAATTACTTTTGTGCTTACCCTTATCTGCCATCACATATATTGAAACAGGATAATCTTGTGATATTTTGACAAATAGAAAGTAAAAATACCTTCATTCTTCATCATCATCAAGAGCCTCAACATCATCTGTTTAAAGTGCAATGATGGACAGTCAATACTTCACAATAGTTCTCTGTTAGTGTTCGCTTAGAGTAACACTGAATAACACTAAAGCACAGCTGATGAGTTTAAAACATCACTTCATATTAGGTGCATTTAAAAAAACAACAAGATTACAAAAAACAATATTGAAGAACATTAAATTCACAACAAATATTTAAATATTTCATTTTAAAAACATCAGATAACAGCAACAATGTAAATGAGAAAATCACAAATGTATATAACAATTGTGAACAACTTATTGCCATTGTGTAAATAAGCAATCATGTAACTGATAAAAAGTAACAGTAGTCTGATTACAAGTATTTCTAAAAGTAGTTTAATTACATGTACTTGATTTTTTGTAAACCTATTACGTAATCTAGATTACATATAATCCGCTAATACTCTCTGACACATGAAACGAGTAATAATGACACCGTAAAATAAAGTAATAAGACATACTCAAAAGCTGCATGAGTGTTTAATAATGATCAGTGTGTGGGTTTGAAGTGTGTTTGTGCTCTACAGCTGGTTTGCATCTGAAACCGGTTCTCTCTGGACCCCGTCTCGCTTATCGAGGGTCTCAAGTCCAGTTCGAATGCAAAGTTCCAGACTGGCTTTCACCTTTAACCTTTGAACTCTGGAAGGACACTGAAGGTCTCATTGCAACAGAGCACAACATCAACGTGACCTTTGACCTTCAGGTCACCGAGGGGTCAGAGGGCGAATACTCCTGCAGGGTGACCAACGGAGGACTGAGCAGCAACACAATCCCCTTCCAGACAGTGAGTGAGTACACTAATACTGACAGTCTTTATTTTAATAGTGCGCATTATTAATGTACAAGTAAAATCAAAACTATGCATGCTTTAAAAGTCCCATTTCAGCACAGCGTGTATTAGTTTGTGTGTGAACAGTGTTGTGGTGTCAGTTCCAGTGTTGGGCGCTCGTGTATCTGCAGACCCACACCCGCCGCTGCTGTATGAAGGACAGAAGCTGGTTCTGCGCTGTGAGGTCCGGAAGGGAACACATCTGTCCTTCAGCTGGTTTCATAATCAGCAGCAGGTGAATCCGTCTTCAGGACTCTACCGCATCAATGCAGACACACTCACGGTGGACAGCGCAGGTGAACGGCATGCTGGGATATACTCCTGCATGGCTGAAAACCAGGTGACGGTCAACCCGAGATTCTCCAGCAGCCCCAATATACAGGTCATCGTCAAGAGTACGACTTTTGCTTTTAAACTAATTTTATTGTGGAAGAGCTTTAACCCTTGTGTGCTGTTGGGTCGTTTTCATCCACGTGGGCTGATTTTGAGTCTTAATTTGGCCATGACCTTCTGTGTGTTTCAGCAAATAGGATGATTTTAATGGACAACTCTTATTTTGACACATATTTTGGGAAGTTGCTTTGAAAATGTTCAAAAACTCAACAGTACACTTTGATTGACTCTCCTTTGGTGATGTTGGCGCTGTTTTCGACCCCATTGACTTCATTTATAATCACATTTATTGATTGCAAACTGTAAAAATTACACATTTTACCTCTTTCCATCAGGAAAAGCCAGCAACAATCAAGAATGCATGATGCCATGGCTTTACAATCAATAAATGTGATTATAATGGAGGTCAATGGAGCAAAAACTGCCCCAACATCACCAAGGGGAAGTCAATCTGAACAACACACACAGGTTAAACAGCAGGTGTGTTTATGTTTCAGTGCTGACGTTGTGTTTTTCAGAGCACATCTCTCAGCTGTCTGCGTCTCTGTGGGTGTGGTGGGACGGTGCCGCCCTGCAGGCCAACATCAGCTGTGCTGTGGCGTCTGGCTCTCCGCCGCTGCTCTTTACTCTCCTGCTGGACGGACGGCAGCTGGAGCAGAAACATGTGGATGCTCTGAGCTCCAGCTTCTCTGTGCCAATCCTTATGGGGCAAGATCTGGGTTCCGCTCGGTGTAGAGCTCAAACAGACACCCGGACGCTGCTGTCGGACCCTGTGCACTTACACGTGGGTGAGCGCAGTGATACTAAAGCCTAGTGCACACTAAGTATCGAGTTTAGTACCAATCAGTCCTGAACATTTCACAAACGTTCATTTCCAGCTCACATTACTAGCATCAACACTTGACAGAGGGCGTGTCTGAAGTTCAGCCTGACGTGAGCGTCATAGCAGCGTCAGCCAATTAATGTAGTCCACAATCAGCTACAGTATGAGCTGGGGTATTTGCATAAAGCAATCTGATTGGCTGACGCTTTTGTTGGCACTTGAAAAGTTTAGAAATTCCCAACTTCTGCAGCGAGCAACGCCACTGAAGCGGTAAAGATAGGATAAACGACCACCCAGAAGTCTGATCTGCACATCAGTATATTTATTGATATACCTGCTAGACATGCGGATGAACCCGTCTCATACAGCTCAAACTCATCACGCTAACTGTCTTAGTTAAGTCTTTAAAATAATAAAGATCATCAAATTCTAAATATAATAATGAAATGTTAATAGTAACATTTACAAATGTAAAATAATTTAGTATTGCTAAATTAATAAACTAACATAAAATCTAAATGCTAAACATCATGCTAATGCTAAATTAAATGCTAAATGCTAATTAAAATGAAAAATGTTGCCTTGCCAAATAACTGAAATAGGAATAAGTGATCCCTCGCTATAACGCAGTTCCCCTTTTGCAATTGTTTTGTGCAGTTTGACATGCTTTTTTTTCTGCAGCGCCTGTGTTCTGCATCTTGATTGGCTGTAGACCCATGTCAATGTCTGTGCCGTGTCTGTGTAATAGGTGCTGTGCAGGTAAATCTCACTCCTCTGACCTCTAAAGGTGCTCTAACAACAGATGCTAGAGGCCATGATTTTTAGCCTCCTTGTTAGAGCAACCGACTCCCATGCGGAAGGTCGCCGGTTCGATACCAGCTTGGAGCGGGTCGGGTGGCGTAGGACTGGAGGTGTTACATCTGTACAGTACAGCAGTAGTCCCCAACCTTTTTATCACCGCAGACCGGTCAACGTTTGTCAATTTCACAACGGACCGGTGTGGGCTGGGGGGGTTTGGTTCTTCACGTGAACACAGCTGCTGCGTTCGTGCATCCAGGTTAATCATGAACAACTCAGTGCGCATGCGCTAGTTGCACTATCGCGGTCTGATTATGTTTCAATCAAGGTTTATATGCATCATATACATAACATCTGTGCCAAACATCTCAACTGACGAACATATTAACAATAATACAACCGTATAGCCCAATTACATGTATGCATTGGCATGTTACAGCCCTAATGAGTATGATTATGTGAAACTCCATACAGATACACATTGCAATGATTTTGGGTTACTTAGCGATTCACACACACATAACGTTATATGCACAATCCTTAAATGCTCTGCTGATTTGGACTCTATATTACCTGTTTTATAGCTTTAAACTGTAAACAACCACCACTGCGCTATATTCTAGCGATCATTCTTCCCGCTTCGTGGTGGATTTTGACATAGTCCATTTAACTAAGATGGTGGGGGTGAGTGGAAGAATCCAAGTCGCGGTGGGAATATTTTCTACAGAAATAATTTATGATCTCTTTTATGGCCCGGTACCAATTGATCAATTCGATCGCTAGCAGTGTGACTCTGAAGTGTTGGACTATATGTTTGCAAGCTTTCTTCGAGACTGTCGACGAAACTTTCTGCACTGACAACGTCACCTGCAGTAGCATCCAAAAGGCAGAGGAATATATACTTGTATAGCCTGTCTCATGTGTATAGTTAAGTATAGAATATGTTAGTTATGAATAGGTTTTTTGAAATAGCTCTTATGTCCGGTGTTGTGTTTTTATTTATGATTATTTTATGCTGCCCTGCAAGACATGACATTTGGTTCCTCTGTATGTCCACACATGTAGCGGAATGACAATTAAGCTCAACTTGACTTGACTTGCTAACCATCACACAAAAAGCTGAACTTCTGGACATGCAAAAGGAAGGTAGAAGTTACGCTGCCGTTGGGAGCCATTACAGAATAAATAAGCGAAGCTCAGGTTTTAATTTTTGGTTTCATTCTGTAATGCTAAGATTTGAATTTGAGAGTGTTTAAACAGTGTGTGAATGTTAAAGCCTGTCTGAGAAAAGTCTATAAAGTGTGTAGTGAGGGGGTTTACAGCCTTAAAACATCTGTAATAATTGTAAAAAAAAAGCGGACTACTAAACGGATTTCGCCTATTGTTAATTTTAGAACAATCTCCTGCGATTAATGAGGGGTACACTGATGCACTGACACTAATGAACTGAAAACCTTAATACTAGTATCTAAAATCTCTCTGTTAACCCATGTGTGTCAGTTCCTGTAGGTGGCGCTGTGCATGTGATGCTGACGTACCTCCATGACGTCAATGCGATGACAGAAGCTGCTCTTCTCAAATGCGTCCCAGAAAGAGGAACGTTCCCCCAGTTCTCCTGGTCTGTGAACCATTCCTCCCTTCCAGCAGGGGGCGACGCTCACGCTGTCAGTGATCGCGGACAGATCTTAATCCTCACTGATATTAACTCTGGCTATTATCGATGCTGTGTACGGGACAGTTTCAACGAGAGCTCCGTCTGGCTGGAGAGTGCAGAAGTCTTCGTTCAGAGGACAGGTGAGCGATTTACATTCATTCGTTCATTTTCTTTTCGGCCTAGTCCTTTTATTAATCTGGGGTCACCACAGCGGGATGAACCGCCAACTTATCCAGCATATGTTTTACGCAGCAGATGCCCTTCCAGCTGCAACCCATCACTGGGGAACATCCATACACTCCAGCTGATGGTGTTTCTGTATGTTCTTTACAGATCCTGCATTGCCGTCGATGGAGGTCATCGCATTAGTCTTCTGTGGTTTTCTGTCGATGGTGATCGTCGGAGGCTCAATTTTTATGTTCTGGAACATCGAGCGTAAAAACCACACCTGCAAACAGCACAGCAATCGTCAGTTCACACTTATACTATTTAGTTTTCAGTTTTTTCAATTTCAGTTTTCTTTATTTAATATTTTTTAATCTAATATGCTTATATTTTTAATCGAATACACTTGTTTTTCAGCCCAAACTCACAAGAAAACATTAATATTTTACGTATTGTCAGAAAAGTGTCTGATTTGTATAAATTGATATGATTTATTTGTATGAAAAAGTGGAGTTTTTAAAGTATCCCAGCAGGCACACAACATAAGACGTTATTATTAGGTTAGATTTAGATCATGACGTCAGGTGACCAAAATTCAACGTCTAGTCAGCGTCTAAGGACAATGTTATTTTGACGTCCAATAACGACATCAAATTACGTTGATTTTTGGTTGATTTTAGGTTGTGTTGGAAAATGACCAAAATCCTACATCTGATAGACGTCACAGTGGTAGCGTCCATACAACGTAACATGATAAGACGTTGATATGTGGTTGATTTTAGGTTGAACATTGAACATTGACGTTGGCCTGCCGTTGAGTTGTGATGTCAACCCTATTTTCATTTCCAAACAAAATCTAACGTCTCCATGACGTTGGGGTACGTTAGGGTACAACATCAATATGACGTCATGTTGATGTCCTGTGCCTGCAGGGATAAACCTAAACCAACCCCTCACTGTGGGATGAGCAGATTGTACTAAAATGTATGAATGAGATTGTACTAATTATATTAATTAGCCACTATCAAACAGTTACGATTGTTGTTGTTTTTAGCCATTTAGAAATGGATTTTTAATTAGTTTAGTTTTTTATGTTTATTTCTGTTTTAGCTTAGTTTATTTCCAGTTACTAACGTCAGTGCTGTTTGTTGACAAGGCCACATTTTTAAAATTCAGTTAGAGTTTATGATATTGAAATATTATTGGTCACACGTTACAAAAAGGTTCATTAGTTAATGTTAATTAATGCATTTACTAACATGAACAAACAGTAAACAATACATTTACTGCTGTATTTGTTCATGTTAGACAATGTTAGTTAATGAAAATACAGTAGTTCATTGTTAGTTCATGTTAACTCATGGTGGATTAACTAATGTTGACAAGCATTGACTTGGAGGTAAATAATGCATTAGTAAATGTTCAATTCTGATTAATAAATGCTGTACATGTGTTGTTCATGATTAGTTCATGTTAGTAAATGCATTAACTAATGAACCTTATTGTAAAGTGTTACCCTATTATTTTAGTTCTGTTGTTCTTAATTGTGTTTGGTTTTTAAATTTTTTATTAGATTTTGTCATAATCTTTTTGGTTAAATATTACTGTTTAGATCCAATTTGTTTATTAATTTCCATATGTTTAGAATTTGTCAGTTTTAAGAGTGTTTTCACGGTTAATTTTGATGCTTTTCTCTCTTCATTTGTCAGAGTGTGTCCAAACTGACCGTGTAATGTGAGTTTTCCTATAGTGTATTTATTTTTATCTTATGACATATTCTTTGTGTTATTTGTATATTATGGTCTACATTAAAGTTTTCCTCTTGTGTTGACCTCAGCAGTGTGAACGCTCCAGCAGCTGATGTTTCCCCGGAACCACAAACTCTGGAAATGAAAGCTGTTATCATGGAATTTGAGGCATAAAGCCGAGCTGGAGGACAGAATGCAGCAGTTTAACTTCACCCTCAACACACGTCTGGAATCAATTCGACAACATCAACTGTTTACAAAAACCATTAAAGGAAAATTTGTATATCACTGTTGTTGGGATACAGAGAACTGGTGTATTTTTGGACCAGTATGTAATTGGGTCAATAGACTACCAATAAGCTTCAGGATAAACGGTACCAATAATTGCACTGCTTTGTCTTTGAATACTTTGCTGTTAATTACAAACTAAAACTTGCTGCTTATTATTTTACAACTCTAAATAATGTCTGCGAATGCAACATGAATGCAGTATACTGCAAAAAAACCTTGAGTTTTTGTCTTGTTTCTAGTCCAAATATCTAATAATATTCTTAAATCAAGAAGCATTTTCTAGCATTTTATTTCAAGAAGCAAAAAATGTTGTCTTGTTTTTAGAAATAGTAAGTCAAAACTGAGTTTTTTCTTAAAACATGCAAAATAATCTAACAATGGAGTAAGATAAATAATCTAGTTTTCACTTTGAAATACGTTGATTTACTCACTGTATTATTTTGCTTATTTCTGACATATTTCTGAATACTTCTTGCTTGTCTAGAAAATGCTTCGAGTTATTAATTTTAGGATATTTGGACTCAAAATAAGACAAATGCTACACAATTTTTGCAGTGTGTAGCATGAATAAAGGTGGCAACGTTATACAAGAAAACATTTACTAACAAAAACAAGCATCCAACTCAAGTGAGGAACAGGATTTATTTCTCCATCCTTATGTTAGCATGCAGCTGTTTGTAAACTGTGCTAAAGCTGAACAGTTTTTAAGAGATGATGACATGTTCAACATATCCTTGCATCAACTTATAGAGAATAATGTTGAAAACTTTATCGATAAGAACCAGTATTAATATGCTGTATCCATATCGGTATATCCACACTGTTGTCATGTTAGCATACGGTTTTGAAGGCCTTCATTAGCAGATTCAGGTGTGTTTTATTACAGTAGGATTAGAGATAAACCCGTCCAACAACTGTGACATCTTTGATCTCGTGTTTTTTAATTTTACATAGGTTTTTTGAGATTGTAAAGCTTTAATATAATAAATAATTGTAAAATTCACCGAATTTTGTTTGCTTGGAAAATTGATAATAAAAAATATTTAAAAAGCATGTTGTTGCGATGGGGGGGCTTTGGGGGCTTAAGCCCCTGATGTAGTGTCAAAAACCCCTGATCTTTTGGATTATGTCACTCTTAAATAAAAATAGGTTGTATAACATTTATTGTGTTATCCAAGTACTTAAAATGAGCGCATACATCACGCGCATTGCACTTAGCGCAGGGTTTGTGTCGTCCCTCCACAGTGTTCATTCATTATTTGGAGGAGCTGAAGCTGATGAGGCCAAACTGAATAGCTTTAACGCCCCATTCACACGGGGCGTCAGCGTCATTGCTTCCTATTCACTTTGAATTGGTGGCGTCAGGCGTTGTCGAACTGCATTGTGGATCCGTAGGCGCTGCTTTAGAGGCGTTGTTCGCTGCAGAAGTCGGGACTAGCTCAATTTTTCAAGCGCCGAAGGAAGCGTCAGCCAATCAGATCACTGTATGCAAATACACCAGCTAGACAGTGCTATTGCTGACTGAATTTCATTGGCTGACGTTTCTATTAATTCTATGATCGCTTCAGCCCCAACTTCAAACATGCCTTCAGTCAAGCGTTGACGCTGAAGCCCCGTGTAAATGAGGCGTAACTACTGATGAAGCTTAATATTTGTTTTCACAGAATAAGTTATGTGCAGTTTTGGTGAAATAAAATAACTGTAATCAATAAAATGTGCGTCATATAAATGTAAATACATGCGAATTAGTGAGAATTTTTTTTTTATTGTACTAGCTTTCTAGGTATGATGTAAATATGTAGACATAATTATCTAGATATGATAAAGCCAGTCGCATCTGTTTCTGTAATAGTTAAATCACAGTCAGTTCATGTGCTTAAAATGCCACTAAATTCAGTATTTAAATCTCATTATTTAAGTTACAAATTAGGCAAATAACTGCAAAAAGGTACTTTTGAGAAAAAAATAACCAGCTTTTTCACCAGGCTGGCTACAGGCCTGATAATTAACATTAGTTTGGTTAGTTGGTTCCTTAACCATTGCTAATTGTTTTAATCCAATGCTCCTGCAGTGAATGTCCTTTAAACACCACTAACTTAATAAGTTTGTATTACAGTGCATATATTTATAAAAATACAGTTGTTTTACTTATTTTCTGGTTTATGGTAACTGAATGTCTTATCTGGGGTAAACGTGACGGACTGTTCTCGAGCTGTTTTCTGGCGAATTTTTGCAGTTCAAACACAAATTTATGCATTACATGAGTCAGAAATCAGCACAGTTAATTAATCTGTTTCATCAGACTTACCTTCTGATGTTCAGTCCAGTTTATTTTGTATATTTTCTAGTAGTGAAGAGGAAAAAATCAATGATCGGTTACGAGCCATTTAGAACTAGACGGAGGACGGGTACGCGCAATCTGTAATCAGGGTTGCCAGGTATGCTAAACTAAACTAAACTAAACTAAACTAAACTAATCACAGTAATGGGATTCAATAACATAATTAAATTAAATAATTAAAATATATTGATTACAGTTTATGCAATAAGCTTTAACTTGTGATTGTTAGTATATATATATATATATATATATATATATATATATATATATATATATATATATATATATATATATATATATATGTGTGTGTGTGTGTGTGTGTGTGTGTGTGTGTGTGTGTGTGTGTGTGTGTAAAAATATCTATGATCTGTAGGGTTGCCAAACCTTCTGCTAATCTGAATTCATAGATATATACTGTACTTATAGATATGTAGATGTATATATCTATGAGTACAGATTAGCAAAAGGTTTGACAACCCTAATTTGATGTCTCATAAGAGTTTAATTAACAGATTAATAGCAGAATTTAGTGCTCCAATGACAGATTTGAGCTTTTATTTGTTATTCTTCCAGTTATTTCTTTATTTTATTTTGATATGATCACTGTGGTTAGTAAAGTTTTGAATGTAGTTTATAAATAATGCCAATTTTATGAGTTTATGATTGGATTACATTAGTTTACGATTTACACCGATGGTATCTGGATGCAGCCTTTATGATGCAAGCTGATGCAATCACTCAGTGATGCAATGTCAGACACACTCAAATGGAGTGAATGACGTCACTGTGACGGGTAGGGTTAGGAGTGGGGTTAGGTAAGCCCATTAAAAACCATTGGATGCAGCTCAGATTGCACTGCACCAGGTCTGCAGCCAGACCCCTCTCGTAAATTGCGCTGTTGCCAACTCACATCATATGTAAAATGCTGTTTACATACTATTAAATAGTGTCTAATGTTTTGATTACTTTTGTGGAAATAAACTTAAAATACAAGCGAAATGTATCCTCATTCAGTGTAATGTCGAAATAAGTCAATCTTATAATAAATTCTTATAAGACGGTCATCATTGCAAAGAATAGAAAAATAATCAATGTTTAATTTAAGAAAGGACATACTAATAATGTATAGGAGACATAAAAACATGTACTTTTATGAATAAGGAATCCTTTTCATCGCACTCGACATCATGAAGTTTTCCAAATTACCATTAAATAAAAATTATCAATGTAGGAATGACTTAAAAAACACATTTGATCATGCTTGAAGATTCTAAAGAGATGCCAAGAGTTTAGGTATCTTATAACCAAAAAATAAACCAATCTATAAATAAATAAACCAACCAATCAATCAATGAACAAATAAACAAACCAACCAATCAATCGATAAACCAATCAATAAATAAAGCAACCAACAAATCAATAAAATTTAATAACTTAAATATGATAAATACCTTACATTTAATACAAATATAATAAATATAAAAATAAAAGAGTATTTGGCACAGAATGAGAGTTGCGGCTCATCAGCATTAGTGTTGATAATGTGAATGTGTGTGTACTGCTCATCTGTGCTATCAGTGCTCAACACATGCAGTGTTCAGGGTGGACCCGTCAGCTCTGCTCAACTGTTCTCTTTTTCTGCATGGTAATCTGCAGTCAAATACGTTATTAATAATAAAAGTTCTTCCTCTGCTGTTTGGATATTGTGCTCTTCTTCATCTGCAGTGATGACATCGATGCATCTGATTCTCATAGGTGGAGGAAATCTCTGATGAATCTTACACTTATTTTATGTTTAGCTCTTTTCTCACTTGTGTGCATCTTTGTTCATTAGGTCTGTCTGTTCTGCATGCAAGAACGGGTAAGTAGCTTTAGTTTGCATGTTTATTTTGGCATGTATATGGTTATGGTTAGAGTTTTTCATGTTCTTAAAAGATTTTGTGTTTTCAAGCATCAAAGCAATCATAGAAGAGCTTCAGCTTTATAATGTGTCCTGTGTATTTCTTATGTGCACAAAATAGTCCTGTAATTTCCAGAAGACAGAAACTAAAATGTCAGTGAGTGTAGCAGTAGTTTTATGTCTAAAAATCTTTTTACATTAAATAAAATGTATATTTATGCATATTTAGATTAAGAATAATTTCTTGGCATTTTAAAACAGTCTAAAGGATAAGATCCCACAGTGAAATTAAAAAGCAAAATGATTCATGTTTTATTTCTACTTTTGAGTTGCATTAAGGGATCTTGATCTTTCTTCCAACACCTTTTAACCTCTAAAGGTTGTAAAAAGTGACTTTTCTGAACATGTGTATAATAGTTTGCACTGCTATATTGTCTGGGTTGGTGTTGTATATGCTATAAAAACCTTGTATTAAACTGCAGTACATTTACTGTTATTTTACTGACTTATTTCAAGATAGTACTTCTTATACATTCATTCATTCATTTTCTTTTTCGCTTAGTCCCTTTATTAATCAGGGGTTGCCACAGCGGAATGAACCACCAACTTATCCAGCATATGTTTTACGCAGCGGATGCCCTTCCAGCTGCAACCCATCTCTGGAAAATATTTCTTAAACATTATATTATTATTTCAAAAGACTAAAATGTCAATTAAAGTCACTTTGTAAAACTGTAGAGTTGAGATTTCAACATCAGAGGTGGACAGAGAACAACGTCCGATAATGCAGTTCACCACCGCAAATAAATATATAAACATCACAAAACACAGAAACTTTTCTTTTTTTCCAGAAAGAAAATATACAACCACAATGAGCAGATCAATATAAGAGATATACAAAGAGGAAAAATACAAACTACATTAGCTGCAGAAGGAAAAAAGACTAGCCAAACAAAAGAAGGGGTAGGTAAACTACAATTGTAAACAAGTGTATGAAAATAAATGAAGAGCATTACAGGAAAGCTATATAACTCAAATCAGAGTCGATAGACAACAGTTATTCATATAGAACCAAGAATCTGACACATTTTTTGTTACACATACGAAAAAGATTTGAGCAGTGAGCCAACTTCAGTCAGAAAATGACGAAAAGTAGAGACTGAAGCCCAAAACACAGAAACTGTAAGGTGCAGTATGTAGGTTTGACACCTAGTGGTTGAACTAGGTATTGCATTCCTGGATCAAAACAAAAAAGCGCAGGTTGCCAGATTGAGGACCAAGGCAGATTTAAATCATGCTTAAATAAAAAATAAAAATAAAAAATAAAAAATGCGATAGAAGGAATAGTCAACATATAAAAGAAGTTTTTGTTCTAACCAACACCTCGAAGCAGCCTCAGATCTGGAAAATGAAATAAACCGTTTGAAATTCATATACCAATTCACATATCAGTGATCCAGCATCTTCATTTAATCATGTTAGGAGGTTTAATATCCCACGTTACACCCACGATACATATACACACCCACGATACATATACACTTGTAATCATGCTTATCTATCTGCATACTACTGATTATTAATAGCAACCTGTACATATATATATATATTGTAACATATACACTTGTAATCATGTTTATCTATCCCTGTACATATATTCATATATTGTAACATATACACTTGTAATCATGTTTATTTATCTGCACACTACTGATTATTAATAGCAACCTGCACATATTTTCATATATTGTAAATCTGTTCATATCTTATCCAACCTGTATATAATGTTCATAGTACATCCATCTGTAAATATCACCATAGTTTTCTATAACTGCACTTTATAACTTATTCCTGTATCCTGCACTTGCTGCTATTGCACTGCTGGTTAGACCTAAACTGCATTTCGTTGCATTGTACTTGTACATGTGTAATGACAATAAAGTTGAATCTAATCTAATCTAATCTAATCTAATCTAATATGATTCATTAGAGTATAAAGCTCAGCGTTGTGCTGGAGTGCAGTGAGTGCTCTATTCTGTGCTGCTGAATGTCTGTGTTTACATTTCTGTCCTGTTTCTTCTGCTGCAAACAGCCAAACTGCTCATCACTGTGTATCTCATCATGTAGCGTGTTGTTAGGACACGGGGTTACAATGTGACCTGCTCACCCTACAGTGTTCACACTTATATTTATATCATTTACTAATTAATAACCTCATGTGGAACTCTGAATCTGCAACTCATTTCCGAGTCTGCTACTGTCCACCAGAGGGCGCATTACAGTCACGGATGCATGCTTTGAGTGACTTTCTGAATCAATGAATGAAATTTTTCCAATTAAGAGGGTGCTGATATATAATTGGCTAAACTGGCACTGGACTGGTTAAAGAAGCCAAAACCAACACAGTATTCCGATTGTTTTTTAGATAAACAAGAATGTTCACTTGGCATGTTTCTTAAATATCTGCAAACATATTGTGGTAATATTATACTTTAGAAGAGTCAAAAACTTACACACAGCACCTTTAACAGATATTTCAATTATTATTATATAGTATATAGTAATACTATAGAGTATAAGAACAAAATGAATACAATGAAAGTCGATGAAAGGCTGCTTTTCCCAGCATTCTTCAGTATATCTTGTTTAATGTTTATTCAATTCAATTCAATTTTCAATTCAGCTTTATTTGTATAGCGCTTTTACAATGTAGATTGTGTCAAAGCAGCTTCACAGAAGCAGAAGAAAAAAAATTCAAACAGGTTTAAACAAGAGAAGGATGAATATTGATGACAGAATTGTAATTTTGGGTGAACTGACCCTTTAATACTCTGATTCATCTATTTCAGGAGGCCTGAATGAACAAAAGCTTGATAAACCAGTGCTGAAGGGCCCATCTATCGCATTAAAAGACACATCCGAGTATTTCTACTGTGAGATTCCTGGACACACGGCGGCAGTGCAGGTCCATTATGAGCTTTACGTCGAGACAAACATGGATAAGATTATTTCAGAGCACACCTCACTGACTGGAGATACAGCCGCCTTACTTTTATTCGTAAGAGAGCATCACGATGGTCGACTGATCTGCAAGGCCAGCGCACACAATAACACAGACATCCAGAGCTCCTACAGTGACGCCTGGGAGCTCAGAGTCATTAGTGAGTGACAAACAGATTACCACTATTAAGAGGAGACCTACCTGCCCCGTCTCTATAGTGTTTGTGTGTGAGTTTGAGCTGAGAATAGCACACAGATAATGTTCTCCAGCTCTTTGAAAGTGACCCTTTCAGGCTTTGATAGTAATTGTGGTGTTTTGGTGACTGTCGCTTTAAATGCAAATGAGATTGTGCTCTTTTCAAAAGAGGGCGGAGCCTGAAATGCCTATGCATCACCATTGCAATGGATTAACAGTAGGCAGTGTCTGTTGTAAATGTTTGTGCGTTATACATATCAGCATTTATACATATTGCCTGTTTTGCAGCTCCAGTGAAGGGACTGGGCATCATTTCACATCCTTCCAGTCTGAATGTGTGGGAAGGACAAACTTTAACCCTCCAGTGCAAAAAGGCCCAAGGAACCCACGTCTCTTATGATTGGTTCTTGAACGAGATGCCAGTTCAGATGCAGTACGACAGGAATAATGACACACTGATCATACACAGACTGTCTGCCCGACATACAGGCGATTATACGTGTGTGGCATCAAACCAGTTCAACGACACAATCTACAACTCCAGCAGTGAAGCCGTGACTGTAAATGTTAAAGGTTTGTATAGTAATAACACACCTCACTCACTCACACTGCATTTATTAGGTGAAAAGTACAGTATAATTTGTGATACATCTGTAACGGAGGCCAGCTAGTGTGTGCTGTGCAGGTAAACCTCACTCCGCTGACCTCTAAAGGTGCTCTAGCGACAATCACTAGAGGCTATAGTCTTTAGCCTCCTTGTTAGAGCACCCAACTCCCATGCGGAAGGTCGCCGGTTCGATCCCAGCTCAGAGCAGGTTGGGTGACGTAGAACCAGCGGAGCTACATATCATCATTTTGAAGTGATGTGGTATGTGTCTGCTGAATGTTTGATTCTGATTGGCTGATGGTCACTCTCAGGTGTTTGGTTATTGTCAGATAAAGGCACAGCTAAAGTAGTTCCGGCAGGTTTAGAGCACATTACAGCTCCATATCACTCCACTAATGATTATTACACAGCTACACAAGTCAGAAATCACATCAGAACAACAGAAGGCTTTGGAAGAGATGTGGAGGACAACAGATAAATAATAAATCAACAGCCTAACATTAATAATAAACAGTAATTATTCAGCAGAATTTTCATCATTACTCAGTGTCACATGTTCCAGTATGCCTATTTGTTGATGAAGAAACATAATAAAAGCATTCATTTGTTTTTTTTCTAGAATATTTGACAAAGCCTGAGATCCTGTTTGACGTTGTGAAGATTGAGGATGGTAATTATAAAGCCATGATCACATGTCGATCTGAGAGAGGAACTCCCCAAAACACCTTCACATTACTGAACCACACGCAAATCATCACCAACGTCACAACCCAAAACACCAGCGCCGTCTTCAGTGTGCCCATTCAGATGAACATCGATATGGGACGCATGAAATGCAACGCTAGTAATGAGGGCAACTGGGTGATGAGTGAACCCACCAGATTATTCGTAGGTACGTCGCTCAATCAGCAAACTAACCCACATAACAAAAATAGATTTTCATAATGCTCCTGATACAGATGCATTAAGCAATATTTAAACAATTGCTTCCCAAAAAAATCTCCTTTTGATATTGTTTAATGCATCTACACTGGGAACATTAAGAAAACATTATAATATGGTATATATGAGCAATATCACACGAGTAGCAGTGCGATATGGCTGTTTACCAGCAGTGGTGGGAGGAGTGTGTAACCCCGCCGGTCCTACGCCACCCAACCCGTTCCAAGCTGGGATCGAACCGGCGATCTTCCGCATGGGACGTGGTTGCTCTACCAAGGAGGCTAAAGACCCTGGCCTCTAGCATCTGTCGCTAGAGCACCTTTAGAGGTCAGAGGAGTGAGATTTACCTGCACAACACACACTAGCTGGCCTCTGTTACATGTGCTGTATAAATAGTCCTAGAAATCAGTTCATGAGTAGCTTCAGCTGCACCTGTCTGCAATCATGCGGATCTAGGCCAGGTGTGTGAGTGGTGCATGATTGGATCTTGTAGTCCATTTGATGGCGGATTTGTAGTTCTATACAATACTGCTGTTTAGTGTTTACCAGCTATCTGCACAGGCTTCATCGCTGGTGATTATGACACTATTGAAGCCTTGAAATGTCACTTTAAGCTGAATACTAATATCTTGATGAATATCCAGACAATTTATTAAATGTTCAGAAATGTGTTGAAAAAATCCTCTTTACAAAATAAACGGGGTATTTTTGTTTTTTATTCAGCAGGAGGGATAATAACTCTGACCTCAGCTGTATATGTGGTGTGTTTCAGAGCCTGTAGGTGGCGCTGTGACGCTGACGCCCTTCAAACACATTAAAGATTTCCAGGTTGTCGGTGTGGGTTTGCTCTGTAAAGTGGAGCGAGGGACGTTTCCGGTGTACCGCTGGTTCCACAATGGCAGCAGACTGACGGGTCGAGGAGATTTCTACGCCGTGGCCTATTCAGACGAATCTTTCCTCTCGCTGTCTGTGAGTCGAAACAGTAATGGATTTTACCACTGTGATGCTGCGGACAGATTCGACAACAGCAGCAGCATCAGCAGCGCGAAGATGATCATCAGTGAAGAAGGTGAAGAAGACTAAATTAAAGCCAAACTGACGCTTAATCAGAATACAACACTCACTGCTTTCCGAAACCATCCCATAAGTCATTTGGGATGAAAAAATATCATATTAAAATATATTAAAAAAAATAAATAAATAAATTAAAAAAAAAAAAAAAAAAAAAAATATATATATATATATATATATATATATATATATATATATATATATTGCAATAAAAAAATATGACAGTAACATAATGCAATAGCACTCATTTGGTCTTAGCGCACAAGAAATATAAGGATTTAAAAATAGGAAAATTAACCAAATTATTATTTTACATATTTTGAGTGAGATGCTAATGGTCTAATCCGATTCAATGATCTATGCTAAGCTAAGCTAAAAGATCAGCTGAACGGATACCAAAATGGCAAATCACAGCTATAAATTGAGCCTATTTCCAAAAAAAAAAAAAAACCATAAGACAGATAACGTTTATATACTGAATATTTAATGCATGTTTTCTCTTCCAAAGTATTACATTTAATTTCAGGATTTTATTTCTATTTCTACTTATCTTCAGTAATATTTCATTTCAGTATGTTTGGTTATATTATACTTTTTGTCCCGGTGTTTATTTCAGCGCTGAACAGTGTTTCTCCTTTGGTTGCGGTCGTCGTTTTCACCTGTTTTGCTGTGCTGATTGTTGCCGTGACGACTTGCTGCATGTATGGGGTTATGCTGCGTGAGTTTATCATTGAAAAAGATGATAATATTTATTGTTCATATTTGATCATTTTTGGATGTTTAACAATGCACTTCATTTATGCCCTCAGGGAGACGATATTCAAGTAAATACCCGTGAGTTTTATTTCTGTTAATTCATTAATCTGCCATAAAATCAGACTTGCTGAATTAATATCGGATTTCTTTTTTTTTTTTCATTCAAGACTCAATGAACAACGCGGGATAAACAAAATTCCTGTTAAAGATGAAGATGACGAAGAGGATGACGATTATCTGGTGAGGATGCATTTGTTTCATCAACCAACATAAGAACATTCTACTGTAATCTATAGTAAATGAGCCATTCTACAGTAAACACACTTGAATGAATCTGTTGTGAGGATTCCATAGGTGCTATGGCAACACAAAACTATCGCAATTGATCTGTTGTGTAATTATGGACTGAGCACCTAAGTGGTGCGTAGGCCCTATTGGAACCGCTTTGCTTATTATAATTAATATCATTACTATTGTTATTATTTTCAAGAATGAATCATGATTTTGACTGTCTAAACATGCTCGAAAACTCACAAAACTATGCACACGCCCCAAAAGTGGAGAAAATGTCAATTTTTATAGGTTTCGGAAGTGGGTGTGGCAAAATGGCTCAACAGCGCCACCTATGCACATTTGACAGACTGGCTCCTGGCCTACATTTCACGAACACGTACAAAAATTGGCACACACATCAAATATGCCAAACCCTACAAAAGTCTCTTGGAGCGAAATCTCAAACCCAACAGGAAGTTATTTAGTAGAAATTTTTAACTTCCACTGCCGAAAAAGTGCAGTTTTGCCATTTCATGGCACTGTTTTTTTCTATACTTGCTATGGTAACACAAAACTACAGTAATTGATCTGTTTTGGTAATTCTACAGTTGCTATGGTAACACAACAACTACAGTAACCTATCTGTTGTGGTTTTTCCACAGTTGCTATGGTAACACAACCATACTATTAATCTATTGTGGCAATACTATAGTTGCTATGGTAACACAAAACTATAGTAATTGATCTGTTGTGGTAATTCTACAGTTGCTATGGTAACACAACCATACTAATTAATCTATTGTGGTAATTCTATAGTTGCTATGGAAACACAACAACTACAGTAACTGATCTGTTGTGGTAATTCTATAGTTGCTATGGCAACACAAAACTACAGTAACTGATCTGTTGTGGTAATTCTACAGTTGCTATGGTAACACAACAACTACAGCAACTGATCTGTTGTGGCTGTTGTGGTAATTCTAGTTGCTATGGCAACATAAACTATAGTATATATGTGATATTATATATACTATAGTAATTGATTTGTTGTGGTAATTCCATTGTTGCTATGGTAACACAACATTTATAGTAATATAAATAAATGAGCCAATGCAGTAGTTTTCTACAGCTGCAGGGTATATTATACAATACACCACAGTTTACAGTAGTGAAAACTGTAATATACTAAACAAAAAGTGTTTCTGTGTGTGTTTTTCTTCTGTTTGATCAGATGTTGGAGGGTTATGATGAAGACGTCACCCACGCAGACAGAATGAGTGATTCCAATGAGGTATTATTTATTATATTTAGACCAAATCACATGATCAATTCTCCATAACAGTTCAATCCCAGACAGTTAACACATATATGTCTGAAGAATGATGCTTTTGATTTCATTCCCCTTCCACTACATTATAAACCTCCTGACTGTCCTCTGCACTGTTTAGTAAATGTTGTCTTGTTAATGTTTTATCATTGAGCAAATATTGTGGGAATGTTACTTCTGAATGTTCTCTACACCCGAAAACAGGCTGTATTAAAACATCATCATGAACAACAACTGTTAAAAAACTGCCTTCCATCATACATGAAACAGTAGTATAGAAATAAAGTAAATAATGTAGTGCTTTTGAAGTAAACTACTATAGCTAAATGTGTTGTGGTAATTCTATAGTTGCTATGGTGATACAACTATAGTAATTGATCTGTTGTGGTGATTCTATAGTTGCTATGGCAATACAACAGCTATAGTAATTGATCTGGTATGGTGATTCTATAGTTGCTATGGTAACTCAACTACAGCAATTGATCTGCTGTAATTCTAAGTTGCTATGGCGATACAACAGCTATAGTAATTGATCTGTTGTGGAAATTCCATAGTTGCTATAGTAACACAACAATTATAGTAATTGGTCTGGTGTGGTGATTCTATAGTTGCTATGGTAACTCAACTATGGTAATTAATCTGTTGTGGTAATTCTATAGTTGCTATGATGATACAACAGCTCTAGTAATTGATCTGTTGAGGTGATTCTACAGTTGCTATGGTAACTCAACTATTGTAATTTTTCTGTTGTGGTGATTGTACAGTTGCTATGGTCACTCAACTATAGTAATTGATCTGTTGTGGTGATTCTATGGTTACCATGGTAACAACTTCAGCAACATAAACAAATGACCCAATACTATAGTTTTCTACAACTATAGGGGGTTTATTAAATAAATATATATATATATATATATATATATATATATATATATATATATATATATATATATATATATATATATATATATATATATATATATATTTATATATAAACAGTATAATGCATTTTACTTTAACATTTATCAAAAACACTGTAGTATTTACTCTAAATTACTAAAGTATGAGGGATAAATAATCTATTAATAATGTTTTTGTACTCAGTAATCAACTTTCAACCACTGATGTGTTCATATCTGTCTTGTGTCTGCAGGATGAAGATGAATCTGTAGATGAAACTCTGCTGTATGAAGGCGCTGCTCCTGAATAACTCTACACACTCTTTTATTAATCAGCTCCACTGGTTGAGTTTGAGACTGAGATCCACTGTTTGTTTCCTCGCAGACGCAAGCATATCTTCACTCATTCATCGCATGTTATTCATTCAGACAAAGCTTTATTCATAGCGGGACAATAGACAAGCGCTCATGGGTTGACATGACTGTGACCAATCAGAGGAGAGAGCAGCCAACAATGTGTCTACTGTCAGATTCATGTGAAATAACTCTGTCTATGTGTGTGTGTGTGTGTGTGTGTGTGTGAGAGAGAGAGAGAGAGAGAGACTGGGGTGGGAAAACTACAAATCAGTAACAAATAATTATGTTTGATAAAGCAAACAATGTTGATTTTAATGACGACATTAAAACTTTTGATTAAAATCGGTGGGTTTGTTTGTCGTTCTTTATTTGCACACACAGTGTATGTTGATTTACTTTAATTTAATTTTCACACTAAATACACAAAAAGGTAATTTTGCATTAAATGTTATTTTTTCAAACTGAAATTAATACACTTAAATTATCATTATTTATCTATGTAAAAAATACTAACATAATAAATAAATACTTTACAGTTTATTTGAATTATAATATAATAAAGTGTATTATACTGCACAGAACTCAAATTACTGTAATTGAGTAGTTTTTTCTCAGGAATGGTATACTAAGTAGTTTTATAAATGTGTACTTTTACTCTTCCTTGAGTACATGTTTACTGCAGTATCTGTACTTTACTCCACTACTGTCCTTCAGCCTGCAGTCACTACTGTATTATTTCTGGAGATTAGAATAATCATAGCTGTGATTCCTGTCCAATCAAATCACTTATAGAGGGTAAATCACATCATAATGAACTACCTCAAGACATCTCAGCAAACCTAAAGTCATGGACATTGCATTTTGTTTGGAAATGAAAATAGGGTTGACGTCAAATTCAAGGTCAGGCCAACTTCCAACCTAAAATCAACCAAATATCAACGTCTAATGATGTTACAGCTTGACGTTGTGTGGACGTTACCACTATGACGTCTATCAGATGTTAGATGTTGATTGCCGTACTACAGTAGAAACAACTGAAGAAATGCGCAGCTAATTGGTCACAACACTTGCAAATATGCACCAAAGAGCGCAGAATCACCAAGAGGCGACACTCAAGTGCGATTTGGGAAACATTTCCCGGCGACCATTCTGGAATAAAAATTTAAATAGACCAACAGCATATTATAAGTCTGTAAAATAAAGCATTAAAAGTGTTGATGATTGTGATAATAAGTGTTGTATTGTCGTCTTTCTGGTTGTATCTCAGCTTTAATGCGCTTTTTAAATAAATAAATAAAAAATGAAGCAGCTGTTCGCCATCGCGACAGCAATAAGATCTAATGGACAGCCGATCGCTTTCACTCCAAAATGGTGGAATCGCGGGGCTGTTGCTGGGCGCTGCTGTTGCAATGGAACTTTCTATTGAGTGTCGCCTCTTGGTCATTCTAAGCTCTTTGAATGCACGTAACACAACAGAAATGTTTCAAGAGGACCCAAAACCATGACGGACTCTGCTGAGATATGATTGGCTGCATCTGAAACTGCATACTTTCATACTATATAGTACGCTAACATCAGTATGCGAGTGAGTAGTATGTGTGAATTCATAGAATTGGAAAATCAGTATGCAAGAAGTACCCGGATGACTTACTACTTCCGGCGAGGTTCTAAAGTGCGCATTCCATGCACGTTGCGCTATCCCATGATGCCCTACGAGAGAATTCATGAATAGGAGAGAAGCGACGCAACTGACGCAGGTAGGTCATGTGACCATGACAAAATGGCGGATGTAGTACGTCCGAATTCCATTCATACTTTTCACATTCATACTGTATAGAGCGCACTTTTCTAACGGTCGAGCGGTACGTTTAAATTCAAATGCAGTACCTACTGAGTTGTAGGCGGTTTCGGACGCAGCCGATGTGTGTTTTTTTAAGTCGTGTAATCAGGATATTAAAATAAACGAAAAACAACTCAATTTTTTTAAAGACCACCAATCCCTTCACTGAGCAACAGTCATGGCATGATAATGCATCCATATCTCAGCAGGGTGCGTCATGTTTTTGGGTCCCCTGGAAACATTTCTGTAGTGTTACATGGATATTTGCAAGTGTTGTGACCGATTTGCACACGTGTGCTGTCAAATTGATGGAGATGGTTTCTGTATTTGCTGGTGTTTTTTGTAATTGCATGTGCTTTTTTAAATTGCCGCGTGTTAAGCTCTCTCGGCCATCGTACATTCCTGATGAATTATTATCAATATTTGTCTTCATTATGACGTTAGTTTATGATGTTGGCTCGACGTTGGATTTTGGTTACTTTCTACCAACCCAAAATCAACCAAATATCAACATCATTTGATGACATTATTTTACATTAAAATGACGTTGTCCTCAGATGCTGGCCAGACATTGAATTTTGGTCACCTGACGTCACAACCTAAATCTAACCTAATATTAACGTGTTAGGATGTTGTGTGTCTGCTGGGCAATAACTAAATGCACTACAGAATGTTACGTTTACACACACATGCACAAATTACATGTAAATCATCAGCTTTATACAGCGTAATATTCACTATTCACTTCTCTTGAGTACTTTTGAAAGGTCTACCTGTTACTCATACTTGGAGTAATATTTACAACATATACTTTTACTCTACTGCACTGCATTTTAGGCAAGTAGTGGTAATTTACTCGAGTATGATTTTTCAGACTGATACGGCATATAACAGTATTTACAACTCTTAGTTACTGAATGCTCCAGCATACTGTGGTATTATAACTACAGTGAACTGATAAACTGTGATAAATACTGTAGTATTTTTAGATTGTACTACAGTAAACTGTAGTATATTGTAGCATAATATGCCTTATAGTTGTAGAATGCAACAATATTGGGTCATTTGTTTATAGTACTGTAGCTGTTGTGTATACAATAACCACAACACATTAATTCAAGAATTTGTAGTTCAAAAACTTATTTATTATTATATATTAAATAAATTAGTATTTTTTCATGTGATAACGTAAACATAAGTGATTATTCACTATCATTCAACTGCATCGTCCCAACTGTGTTACTATCCTAATTAGCTTGTTATCCATTCATTTTCTTTTCGGCTTAGTCCCTTTATTAATCAGGGGTCGCCACAGTGGAATGAACCGCCAACTTCAATATGTTTTACGCAGCGGATGCCCTTCCAGCTGCAACCCATCTCTAGGAAACATCCATACACACACTAATTCACACCATACACTACGGACAATTTAGCCTACCCAATTCACCTGTACCGCATGTGTTTGGACTGTGGGAGAAACCGGAGCACCCGGAGGAAACCAACTTGAACGCGGGGAGAACATGCAAACTCCATACAGAAACGCCAACTGAGGCTCGAACCAGCGACCTTCTTGCTGTAAGGCGACAGCACTACTGCGCCACCGCGTCGCACAATTAGCTCGTTATTAAACAATAAACAATCGTGATTTCATTACTTACTGGCTCTTCAGCATGTGTTTCAGCGAATCGGTTCCTTTGAACGGTTAGTTTGAACAAAACCTCTCATTGCGTTCGCCTGCATCACCAAAAAGATCCGGTTCAATTGAAGCGATTCATCGGGGAGTCTGACAGCGGATCAGAAGCAGCAGCTGCGCCGGTTGTGTGTGTTTGTGTGTTCGTGTTGCGCTCTCAGCTGTCGTGTGTGTGTGTATGTGTGTGTGTGTGTTTGAGTGTGCGTTTTACCGATGGAGTCGCGCAGTGTGGCGTACGGAGCTTCTCTCGCCGGAGCGGGATTCGACCTCGTCAAATTCATCAAACAGCCGCAAACGGTGGTTCGTTTCCTCAGCTGGGTGAGTCGCGATCCACAATCTGATCCAAATGTGCTCAAAACACAGGAGTTTCTGTGCGTGCGACATTTTTACTCGGTTGAGCAGCAGTCTGCGTGTTTGAGTTAGGGTTCTGTAGTATAAAACCATAATAGTTAAATTATATTAATTAAATTTAAGTTTCATAAACAAACAAACTTTATAAATTTGCTCTAAAATTGACAACATGGACACGATTTGAACAGGATTTATCCTAATAATACACTATAGTGTTCAGCAGAGCGGCAGCTGATGGTGAAACAGTTTGCAAATCCTTTATTTCACTTTCTTAAAACTAATTTGAATTAATCTGTATATTATGCTATAGAAATAAATGTAAATGTTTACAAATCAAGCTGTATGACTCAGGAGTTCCTGTGCTCAGCTCAATCACATATTATTGATTGATTGATTGATTATTTTCTGTGTCGTCACATTCATTACTTAAAGAATATATATAATACAATTCTTAATTAGTTTTTACCTTGTTTTTACAGTCCAAATATCTAAAAATTCTTAAATCAAGAAGCATTTTTGATTTTAAAAGTCACAATTGCTTTTTAAGCAAAATAATCTTGTTTTTGATTTAAAATGAGAATATCTTGCTTACATTCTTTATAAGAGCAAATCCATTGTTATAACTGTGACATTTGCAGTAAAAACTTAAACAATAAAGTGAAAGAGAAAGTATGTGCTAACATCATATTGAAACATCGGTTTATATTTTGCAAAAAAAAAAACCTAATCACGGAGTTGTGGGATCAGAAAATATCAGTCTGTAAACACTTTTTAGATTTTAAATGAGGAAAATAAACATGTGTTATGAATGTGACCAAAAAGTCTGCAAGTTTACAGTAGGGCTGGGCGATTATTTGAACAGTAATTGACACTCAGAACCTGCAGAATAATCGATCTAATATTTCCAGGACGATAATTTTCCCTACATTTCAACTATGAGGGCAATAAATAAAATCATTCATTAGTCATAATTGTGTTAAAATGTTCAATTAATTGAGATTTTGATTTTTGACTAATTCGCCCAGCCCTAATTTACAATATACAACATACTTTGCAGAAATTCTAATGATTAAACAGCACAACCCAAAAGAAATTATATTAACAAAAAGATAAGAGTTGGCTCAATATGTCTGACAGTGTTGCATTTATGAGGAAAAAGCGATATATGGATGTGACAGATGTGAAATTGGTGCTTGTGTAAATCACATATAATTGTTTGAAAACATTAACAGAGACATTATTGAGGTTTTTTACAGCACTCCTACATAAAAACCTAGAAGATGTTCAGTATTTTGGTAAAAACTTAATTTTTTTATGGCAAGGTTGACATTTACATGGAATTGCTTGTAACTTACTGAATGCAAGCATTAGAACTTAACCTTAACTTAATATAAGAGTTAACTTAATCTTGTTCTTGTCTAGAAAAGGCTTCTTCCCATACAGAAATGCCATGTATGAATGTATATATATATATATATATATATCATTTAAACATATGTACATATTTGTAATCCCAATGATAATGTGTATATAAATAATGTATGTGTGTATGTTTGTGTGTAAGTAAATGATCTTTTTTTTTGCAATATTTGCTGTATATTTGCCGTGTATTTTACATATGTAAATTCAAACATGACTTGTATGTCATAAATGTGATTTGGATATGTTGCCATATTTCAGATTTCTATATGAGTTGATATACTTATTTTTGCTGTACATCAGAAATGGTCGGTTGAGAGGTGAACCTGATTAATTTAGCTGTTGTTGAATATGAGGAGACTTTCCACTCATATCTGCTGGTATCTGCTGTGCTGACCTTGTAAAGTGTCTCTGGATTTTCTCATTACTTTGTTTACCACACACACAGACACGTTTGTTTGCACAGCAGTAGTGTTAGTTAGTTCTTAGTTTGTGTCTGGTCATGTGCATCATGTGATGGGTCTGCCGTACAGAATGTCCCCGCGCTCAGCAGATGGCAGGTAACATGAGAGCTGAAGCCCATAATGCTGCTCTCCAGTGATTGTGAAGTGTGATTTGTGAGCTGCTGTGGCACACTTGCATGAAAACATGCCAACCGGATGGAGGTGTGTGTGTGTGTGTGGGTGTGAGTGTGTGGCTGTGACATCTTTCTGCTCTCACTGCTCTGTCCTCGCTGTATACTTCAGTGTCTGTTTGATGAAACTTAATAGTATAACTTAAACAATATAATAATAGGTCGTCAAAAAAAAAAGCTGCTAGATTTTTATGTGAAGTTGTGTGATACTGATAAACATGTTGGACATTTAACATGCAAAGTTTAAATTGAAATAATTCCCATATGAACAAATAACATAGTACTTTACTGTGGTGCTTTTAAACCATACTTAGTGAAATACTTGAACTATTCAGTTGCTATGGTGACTTAACTATTGTAATTGATCAGCTGTGAAATTCTACAGTTGCTATGGTAACACAACAATTATGGTAATTGATCTATTGTGGGAATTTTGTAGTTGCTATGGTAATACTACAACTATAGCAATTGATTTTTCTGGCAGTTCTATAGTTGCTATGGTAACAACAATTATGGTTATTAATCTGTTGTGGTAATTCTATAGTCGCTATGGTAACACAACCAATATAGTAACTGACCTGTTGTGATATTCTATAGTTGCTATGGTAACACAACAACTATAGTAATTAATCTGTTGTGGTAATTATATATTTGCTATGGTAACAACAATTATGGTAATTAATCTGTTGTTCAATTCAATTCAATTCAGCTTTATTTGTATAGCGCTTTTACAATGTAGATTGTGTCAAAGCAGCTTCACATAAATGGTCATAGTAATTGGAACAGTGTGGTTCAGGTTTTAGTGTTTAAGTTCAGTTCAGTTCAGTTTAGCTCTGTTCAGTGTGATTTAATCATTACTGAGAGTTCAAACACTGAAGAGCAAATTCATCGATGCGTAGCTCTACCAATCCTGAACCATGCGAGGCAGTGGCGACAGCGGAGAGGGAAAAAAAACTTCACCTGATGGGAGTGAAGAAAAAAAACCTTGAGAGAACCAGACTCAGTTGGACACGACCATTTTAATTTCTCCGCTGGCCAAAAGTCTTGTGCAGAACTTCATTCGCCGTGGTTTATGCTGGAAGATGGCCTCAATGAAGACTCGTCTGTCCCTGGAGCGTCGCTGGAATCAGACACATGTTCTCCACTCCCCACGACCATCAGCGCAGCAGCAGCTCAGGATATGGCCTGGTCCCGGATATGGAATCCTTGGGATCATCACGTCGCTGGTCTTGGATCCAATCAGTGACTCCGCCTAATCTGAGGACCTCGGGATGAGTATCCCCAGGTGAAAATAGAGAATAAAGAGAATAATTAGCGTAGCTGCTGTTCATAGTGTATATAAGCAAGATGTAGAAGCCAGTGTGGAACCTGCTAGGTGATGCACTGAGTGTATGCTTTACTAAACAGATAGGTCTTTAATCTAGTTTTGAACTGGGAGAGTGTGTCTGAGCCTCGGACATTACCAGGAAGGCTATTCCAGAGTGTAGGAGCCATGAAAGAGAAGGCTCGACCTCCTTTACTTGATTTTGCTATTCTAGGTACTACCAGAAGCCCTGAATTTTGAGATCTTAAGGAGCGAGTTGGTTCGTATCGAGACAGAAGGTTGGTTAGATAAACAGGAGCTAGATTATTTAGAGCTTTATAGGTGAGAAGTAATATTTTAAATTCAATACGAAACTTAACAGGCAGCCAGTGTAAGGAGGATAAAATTGGGGTGATATGATCATATTTTCTAGACCTGGTCAGAACTCTGGCTGCTGCATTTTGCACTAATTGAAGTTTGTTAATAGAGGATGCTGGGCAGCCAGCAAATAGAGCATTACAGTAATCCAGTCTCGAAGTCATAAAAGCATGGACTAGCTTTTCTGCATCTGAGATGGATAGCATATTTCGTAATTTAGCGATATTTCTCAGATGAAAGAAGGCAGTTTTTGTGACATGGGATATATGGTTTTTAAAAGTTAGATTGCTGTCTAATATGACACCCAGATCTTTTATAGTAGAGCTAAAGCTAACTTTGTATCCTTCTAATTGTAAATTGAGTTGCGAGATCTGCTGTGTGCAAGATTTAGGCCCAATAAGTAATAATTCTGTTTTGTCTGAGTTTAAGAGAAGAAAATTGTTGGTCATCCAGTCTTTGATGTCTTTGATACACTCAGTTAGTTTAGAAAGTTCAGACGTCTCGTCAGGTTTAGTGGAAATATATAATTGAGTATCATCTGCATAGCAGTGAAAGCTGATCCCATGTCTTCTAATAATGTCTCCCATAGGTAGCATGTAAATTGTAAACAGTAAAGGGCCTAAAACTGATCCTTGAGGCACCCCATACTTTACTGGGCAGATTTGTGAAGGCTGTCCATTAAGATTTACAAACTGGTAGCGGTCAGTTAAGTATGACTTAAACCATTGTAGAGCCTGTCCCTGGACACCTGTAGACTTTAAGCGATTTATGAGGATATTGTGGTCAATGGTATCAAATGCCGCACTAAGATCGAGTAAAACTAATAGCGAGACGCACCCTCGGTCAGCAGCTAAGAGTAAATCGTTGGTTATTTTCACTAAGGCGGTTTCTGTACTGTGGTGAGCCCTGAAACCTGACTGAAACACTTCAAAAATATTGTTCGTCTGCAGAAAAGAGCATAATTGAGTGGAAACAACTTTTTCTAGTATTTTAGACATAAATGGAAGATTTGAAATAGGCCTATAGTTAGCTAAGTTGTTGGTGTCTAGTTGCGGTTTCTTAATAATAGGCTTAATAACAGCTAGCTTGTAAGAGTTTGGAACATGGCCTATAGATAAAGAAGAGTTGATAATGTTAAGAAGAGGTTCTCCTATAGCAGGTAGCAGCTCTTTCAGTAATTTTGTTGGAATTGAGTCCAGCATACACGTAGCTGGTTTAGAGCTATTTATAATTTTCACTAACTCTTCATGTTCTATGATTTTGAAGCAGTGTAGGTTATTATTATGATTTAATGAAATATTTACAGGATTTGGAGTATAAGCCGGTGCAGAAAGTTTGGCATCTCCTATTTTCTGTCTAAAGCCTTCTATTTTATTACTGAAAAAATTCATGAAGTCATCACTACTAATTTGCGGTGGAGTAGTTTGTTCCAAGGATGACCGATTATTTGCTAATTTAGAGATGGTGTTAAATAAAAATCTAGGATTGTTATGATTATTTTCTATCAGTTTGCGCAGGTGCTCGGTCCTGGCAGATTTTAGAGCCCTCCTATAGCTGGACATACTGTCTTTGTACGCAATTCTAAAGACCTCTAAATTAGTTTTTTTCCATTTACGTTCCAGGGCGCGGGTTGCTGTTTTGAGCGCACGAGTATGACTATTATACCATGGTATAGTTTTAATCTCTCTAGCCTTTTTTAATTTTATGGGTGCCACAGTATTTAGTGTGCTAGTAAAGATGGCATCCATACTGCTGGTTACTACATCAAGATCATTTGAGTTTGCGGGTGCATTACGAAATAGAGAGAGATCAGGTAAGTTATTTATAAATTCATCTTTAGTTGACGGAACAATAGTTCTACTAGGGCGGAGTATTGGAGCGGGTTTGCTGATTTCAGGTAAACATAGCTTATATAGTAAGAGGTAGTGATCTGTAATATCATCACTTTGTGGTATAATGTCTACGTCAATGTTGTGGTAATTCTATCGTTGCTATGGTAACACAACAACTACAGTGACTGACCTGTTGTGATATTCTACAGTTGCTATTGCAACACAACCAGTATAGTAACTGATCTGTTGTGATATTCTATAGTTGCTATGGTAACAACAACTATAGTAATTGATCTATTGTGGTAATTCTATAGTTGCTATGGTAACACAACAACCACAGTAATTGATCTATTGTGGTAATTCTATAGTTGCTATGGTAACACAACAACCACAGTAATTGATCTATCTATTAATATCTGGCCATTCTTCTGCTCTGGAACAGTAGTGCTTCTCTGATGACTCTGATTGGGCAAAATATGCATAGCCGTGCCCCTCCAAGCTCAAAATAAAGCTCCGCCCCCTACTCAATATTCAGTTTCAATCAGAAATACATCATCATGCTGAAATAAGTCTACTGTTGTAGTATGTTCATGTGTGTGTGTGTGTGTGTGTGTGTGTGTGTGTGTGTGTTCTGGACGTCAGGTGTTTGCCATCGTGGTGTTCTCCTCCATCACTGCTGAAGGCTACGTGAACAGCACTGATGAAGCTGAGGTCAGGTGTGTGTTCAACAGGAATGACGGCGCCTGTCATTATGGCGTGGGCATCGGTGTGATCGCCTTCCTGGCCTGCGTGGGCTTCCTATTGGCTGATGCGATTCTGCCGCTCATCAGCAACGCTCAGGAGAGGAAGTACATCGTGATGGCGGATCTGGCCTTCTCAGGTCTGACTTTACACTTTATCTACTGTTGAAGTCAGAATCATTCGCCCTCCTGTGAATTTGGTTTTCTTTTTTACATTTTTCCCAGATCATGTTCAACAGATTCAGGAGTTTTTCACAGTATATATTTGTTTTATTTGGGCTAGAATAAAAGCAGTTTTTAATTGTTTTAAAGCCATATTAAGGTCAATATTATTAGCCCCTTAAGCATTATTAGTTTTGCATTGTCTCCTGAACAAACCACTGTTATAAAGGAATTACCAACCTATGTTCCCGGTTGCAAAAAATGAGCGGTTGCAATAGCAAACATGTGGTGTTTTGAGGTAGGATGCCAAATTCGAAAGTCCACAAATAGAAAACTTAACTTAACTTTTACCGTACACCAAACTGCTTTAATGCCAACTGCAGACGTCTTTGCTAAAGGGAGCTGAATGGAGTGAGGAGCTAATTAATAATGCTGGACTCTGCAGTTCTCATGCTATAGCAGGTAAGTTCACTCTATGCTGAATCAGACACATCACTGGTTTTTGATTACAGCAATGATTTCAGCAAACCCAGTTAAACATGGTGAATCAAACTGCGGACACTGAATGCTAAGTTGGCTGTCAGAATGCAGTTGTTCTGCTTGTTGATGGTTACCCAGGCCTTGTACAGCTCAGTCTTCTTTCCTTGTCTTTGGGTTGGCAGAGCCTGGGTTTTTAGCTCTACATAGTGTTGAATCTGATCATCATGGAGCATTATTTCTACATGACCACACAGAACAACACTGCAGGCATCCAGAGACTTGTAGGCCTTTCACTCTTGTGAAATCACTTGGAGTGTCAGTGAGAGAGTTGTATATTTGGGACTGGATGCTCGGCCATTTCATCTTATCCAATATCCATTGGGAGGGTGCTATCGCAGATAAACCTGTCAGATGAACGTCGCTCACTTTAACGTTAATTTTGCAGAATCACTGTGTTTATCACTGGGTGACGAGCTGTTATAATACGCTGTAAGCATTATGTCAATAATATATTTCATATGTAATCGATATAACTTATCTCTAATACAACAACAAACTCTAGATGTCATTCCCTCACTGTAAATGCTAGCGCTCATGTTTTTTTTTTCTGCAACCTCTCTGTGCGCGCATTCTGAATGTTTACAAACATGGTAATTTGTCTATACCAGGGGTGACTAAACTCGGTCCTGGAGGGCCAGTGTCCTGCTGAGTTTAGCTTTAACTTGCTTCAACACACCTGCCAGGAAGTTTCTAGTATATCTAGTAAGAGCTTTATTAGCTGGTTCAGGGGTGTTTGATTAGGGTTGGAGTTGAGATCTCAAGAACACCGGCCCTCCAGAACTGAGTTTGAAATCCCCTGGGGTCCGTTCTTCGTACTTCGCTTAAATGATCTAAGATGGTTTGGCAGATCCTGGATCTGTTAATCTTGATCACTGATCTCTGGCTAATTTGGTTCTTCAAACAAGATTGTGAATCAGATTAGAATGTCTGGATGAACTGGTCTGAGATCGCTGCGTGTGTTGTGAAGGACAGATCTATTGATCCTCGAAATCATGATCAGCAATGCAACGATTGGCTGACGGCACAGCAGTGTAATGACATCATCTGATAAATATTTAATTATCACCATGTGAGCAAAATTACAGATAATTCAAAGTAAACGGTTTGTTAAATATGACACGCATTAACTACACCTTGTGGGCTGCATGCTTGGCCCTTTCATGTGTCAGGAGCAATTTATTTAGTTTTACAGTTAGAGCGGATTTTCCTTATTAGTATTATAGGAGCCATTTTTCAATCGATGTATTGAATAACTGGATGTTTATAAAAGCATTTTGATATTGGTAACAGCGTCTGCAACTTTTGTGAAGCATCAGATCACTGGCATATTAACTGTCAATACATGTTTATGACTGCATAAATGTATTATTCCTTTTAAAAAAGTCACATATTGTGCATGTCTATTATCATACACAAATTGTACTAAAGCGATCTAAAAAGTTCAAATCAATAAGTTTTCTCTTTGCACCACCAGGTGGCAGTCTTTGTACTTTCATTTCAAGTGCAGATTGCATACGTTTTATATATATATATATATATATATATATATATATATATATATATATATATATATATATATATATATATATATATATAGTTTAAAATATTTACTATTTTCCAACATGTATATAACTACTGTAAGTATGGCAATACTTTCAGTATTATCTTTGCTTGAACTGAGCCGATCTAATCCTGTTTATATGAAATGAGCCTGCTCCCGACCAGGTTTGAACTAGCAAAACTGTTGCTATGACAACAACTCTCCGATCAGCTTTGAAGAACAAAACGATCCTGGATCATGTCAAATCGTCAATATCCAAATCCAGCTAACTTAGTAATCCACGTTCTAAGAACTGACCCCAGGTCTATACAATGACTTGCCTAATTACCCTAATTTTACCCTAATTACCCTAGTGAAGCCTTTAAATGTCACTTTAAGCTGAACACTAGTGTCTTGAAGAATATCCAGTCTAATATTATGTGCTGTCATCATGGTGAAGATGTAATAGATCAATTATGTGTCTGTTTCTGTGATATTTCAGTCAACTCACATCTTAAAAACAATAATGTGAAGAAAATGCTTAAAATAGACATGCGTCTATTTAATGTGTTATAGACATGCCATGTAGAGTCTGGTTTGAGGTTAGCATCTGGATTGAATGAATGAATGTTCCCCGTCAGATTTAGGCAATATTTTACACTAATAATAGATTCAGTTTACTGTAAATGATACATGTGTGTATATCATTCCAGTTTAAGGAAAATGAATGGAAACTGCAGCTGTACCCGCAAGTCATGATCAGTCTGAAAACTAATGTTCATTCTCATCTATATTCAGTGGCATCTCTTCTGTCAGCGGAAACTGAGCTGCCACTGTTTTCCACATGACCTTTATGATATGATAAGTGTGCCACGTGCAGACTCTAAACGGTTTGTTTACTGTAAAGTGAGTCGGACTTAAGCTCATTTGACTCGTGGCCTCTTCCTGTGTTAGTGTTTGACACCCGAGATGCTTTAATCCTCTGCGTAATTTCATTTTGGTTTAACAAAGCAATCCAAACATCATCTATTTATCAGTTGAGGGAGCTCAAAATGGGTTGAAAACAAACTCCTCGACGTCCAACAGAAATTGTGGAAAATAATATACAGGAGGCCAATCATTCTGACTTCAGCTGCATGTAAACTATTGATTTCATTTACAGAAATGGTGCACTCTATATGGTTATCAGGACGTATATATGGTGATATGAGCTTGTCAGCTCTATTTGTTGTGATTGTTCTGCGGTGTGTTTTCTCAGGCTGCTGGACGTTCCTTTGGTTTGTGTGCTTCTGTCTGACGGCGGATCAGTGGTCCAAAACCTCTGACCGCAGCGGGATTCCCACCGATGCTGTACACGCCGTCATCGCGTTCTCCTTCTTCTCCATCGCCTCATGGGTGAGTGTGTGTGTGACACCCAGTGCAGCAAAAACAGACTTTTACAGGCAAAACACCACAGATAAAACCATAGCATGTCTTCTTTCTGTTACGACACTGATGTCTATGGCTGAGGTTTAGAACATAATCAAAAGAAAATAAATAATAAAAAAAAATTCAGTGACCCTCAGGTTCTTGTATTGTGAGATATGGTATCCTGTAAAAAATATTAGTATAATATTAATTCATTTATTTAGAGCACTGTGGTGTAAGGATGACACAGTGGCTAAGTGTGTAGCACGATCGCCTCACAGCAAGAAGGTTGCTGGTTTGAATCCCGGCTGAGTCAGTTAGCATTTCTGCGTGTAGTTTGCATGTTCTCCCCGCTAAGTTAGCCATAATGAATGAGTGTGATTGAGTGTGCATGGCTGTTTCCCGTGATGGTTTGCAGCTGAAAGGGCATTCGGTTTGTAGAACATATGATGGATAAATTGGTGGTTCATTCCGCTGTGAATCTAATTGGATTTGCATTTTAAACATTAAAAAAGTTAAAAAGGTGTTAAGTTTTATTTCATATATTAAGGTTTTAGTTATGACACTCCCAAAATAATTCCGCAGAAATCTGCAGATTTTTACCAAAATTCTCTGCCGAAATAGCAAAAAACATCCGCAGATTCTGTCTGGCCCTTCTTATCTCTGTTTAAACAAAAGATATTTTTAGACATGCATTTTTTAATCTCAGAAAAACGCCAGGAAAAAATGAATACAGCCATATTGACATCTGGTCTTGAGTGTAAATAGATTTGAGTGTCATCTGCAGAAAAGTGAAAGTTGAGACCGAGTGCTCTTTAAAGCAGGCCAAGGGGGAATACATAATAATAAAAAGTAAATAAAGAGGGAATACATAATAATAATAAAATATATATATATATGTTTATGTGTGTGTGTGTGTGTGTATATATATATATATATATATATATATATATATATATATATATGTATTGTGATGGGCTGAAGAATCACACGACAAAAGAATTAAAGTTTAGATCCCAGAGGGTGGATTTATTTACAAAGGTGAATGAGTGCAAGATCCAAAGGGGTGCTCCAGCGGGTGATGTTCTTTCATCCGTGGGGGGCTCAGTGTCTGTGAGATGGGTCTAGGAACCCGATCGGTCACCAACTGCTGTCTAGAGGAAAGAAAGGGAGAATAAGTGTTACTGCTCTGTTTCCTTCGTATGCTTCTCCCTTTCTGGTTCTTTTGGTGAGGCTTATGTAGCCGGTCTTGGATGAGTTGCAGCTGGTGCTGATTAGTTGGGAATGAGAGGGCCCAGGTGTTCCTCGTTCCTCTCCAGGACGATGCTGATAGCTTCATGGGATGCTTGTCACACTCCCCCCCCCTAAGTGGCGTCCTGGTCCTGTGGATGATATGAGACAATAGGGGAGAATTAAGGGGTGGGTGGGGAGTGACCCCTGACAGACCTGCAAAAGCCGCCCAGATCCGAGAGAGTCCATCAGCGTTGGCGTTGGCAGTCCCGGCCCGGTGACGCACATTGAAGTGGAAACCAGAGAAGGTAAACTGGACGCCGGCAGCCGAGGAAGCCTTCAGGAGCATAAAGACAGCACTGACCTCAGAACCAGTACTTCGAGCTCCTGATTTTGGCTGTCCCTTCCTGCTGCAGACGGATGCCTCTGACACAGGACTAGGAGCTGTTCTGTCACAGGTTCAGGAAGGGGAAGAGCATCCGATCCTATACATCAGCAGAAAGCTGACCCCAGCCGAGAGAAAATACGCCGCCGTAGAAAAAGAAGCCCTTGCCATCAAGTGGAAGTCCTGGAGCGCGAGGAACCATCTTGTCACCCTGGCATTTGTGTCCTTTGCCCTGGCCATCCACTGCAGAGGTGCATGATCGGTAACCAGGGTGAACTGGCGGCCAAGGAGGTAGTACCGCAGCTCCAGGACTGCCCACTTGATGGCAAGGGCTTCTTTTTCTACGGCGGCGTATTTTCTCTCGGCTGGGGTCAGCTTTCTGCTGATGTATAGGATCGGATGCTCTTCCCCTTCCTGAACCTGTGACAGAACAGCTCCTAGTCCTGTGTCAGAGGCATCCGTCTGCAGCAGGAAGGGACAGCCAAAATCAGGAGCTCGAAGTACTGGTTCTGAGGTCAGTGCTGTCTTTATGCTCCTGAAGGCTTCCTCGGCTGCCGGCGTCCAGTTTACCTTCTCTGGTTTCCCCTTCCTGGTCAGATCTGTCAGAGGGGCGGCTAAAGAGGAGAAATTAGGGATAAAACAGCGATAGTACCCTGCCAACCCTAAGAATGCTCGTACCTGGGTTTTGGACACTGGCCTGGGAGCAATGCGGACAGCTTCAACCTTTTTTTCTTGGGGTTGGATGAGTCCTCTTCCCACTTGGAAACCCAGGTACTTCGCTTCAGAGAGAGCAAGATGGCACTTATGAGGGTTGGCCGTGAGTCCAGCCCTCCGGAGTTCAGACAGCACCCTCCGTAGACGGTCCAGATGATCCTCCCATGTCTCCGAGTGGATCACAATGTCGTCTAAGTATGCTGCAGCATATGCGTGGTGGGGCCGGAGTATGATATCCATCATACGTTGAAATGTGGCAGGGGCCCCGTGCAGGCCAAAGGGAAGGGTCCGGTACTGCCAATGACCACTGGGGGTGGAAAAGGCAGTTTTAGGTTTGGCATTCTCAGACAGTGGTACTTGCCAGTAGCCTTTGGTTAGGTCTATGGTAGAGATGTACCGGGCCCTTCCCAGGCGGTCCAACAGCTCATCCACACGAGGCATGGGGTAGCTGTCAAATTCTGAGACTTCATTAAGCCGACGAAAGTCATTGCAGAACCGGAGGGTGCCATCAGGTTTGGGGACCATCACGATTGGGCTGGACCATGGACTTGATGAGGGTTCTATCACCCCTAATTTTAGCATTTGTTTTATCTCCTCTTCTATAGCCTGCCGACGAGCCTCAGGGACCCGATAGGGCCGCTGCCGTATGATGACTCCTGGCGGTGTTCGTATATCATGTTGGAGAAGGCTGGTTTGCCCGGGGAGATAAGAGAACACATCTGGGAACTGACCGATCAGGTGCCGCAGATCCCCCTTTTGAGCAGCCGAGAGATGGGGGTTGATGTCAACAACCACGGGTTCAGAAGTGGCGAGGGCAGCGAGTTGGACCCTAGTTCCAATCCATTTCTTTAGAAGGTTAATGTGGTACAATTGATCTGCCTTTCGTTTTCCTGGTTGTTGCACCCGGTAGGTCACTGGTCCGATTTTTTCCAATACCGTGTAGGGGCCCTGCCATGTGGCCAGGAACTTACAAGCTGCATTTGGAATTAGGACCATGACCCGATCTCCTGGTTGGAATTCCCGTGCTTGTGCTGCTCTGTTGTAGTGGCGTTGTTGGGCCTTTTGTGCTGTAATCAGATGCTCCCGGACTAACGGCATGACACGGTCGATTTTTTCCCTCATCTGCTTGACGTGTTCCACCACAGACCGATGGGCCGCCGGCTGCTGCTCCCAGGCCTCCTTTGCCACATCCAGGAGGCCACGGGGTTGTCGTCCGAAGAGGAGCTCAAAGGGGGTGAAGCCAGTTGAGGCCTGGGGAACTTCCCGGATCCCGAAGAGAATGTAGGGCAGCATAAGGTCCCAGTCACGCTTGTCCTCCGCGGCGACCCGTCTTAGCATTTGCTTTAGTGTTTGGTTAAAGCGTTCAACCAAGCCATCTGTCTGGGGGTGATAGACAGTGGTCCTCAACTGTTTCACCTTCAGCAGCCTGCAGAGGTCAGCCATTAGCCGGGACATAAAGGGGGTACCCTGATCGGTCAGGATCTCTGCGGGGATGCCAACTCGGCTAGAGAGCAAGAAGAGCTCCTGGGCGATGGCTTTGGCGGTGGCTTTCCGAAGGGGCACCGCCTCTGGGTAACGGGTAGCATAGTCAACAATCACCAGGATGTGCTCATGTCCTCGGGCAGATTTAGGCAATGGCCCAACCAGGTCCATCCCAATGCGCTCGAAGGGCACCTCAATAATTGGTAATGGAATTAGAGGACTCGGGGGAGGTGTCCTTGGTGAGGTTCGTTGGCAGGTGGGGCAGGCCTGGCAGAACCGCTTTACATCTGCCTCCAGTCCTGGCCAGTGGAAACGGTCCCGTATCCGCTGGACTGTATTGGCCACCCCAAGGTGTCCTGCCATGGGATGGGAGTGGGCCAGTTCCAGTATTGCTTCAGTCTTGGATCGGGGTACGACCAGCAGTAGTTTTTCCTCCCCCCTCCGCTGTGCGACCCAGTAAAGCAGGCCATTCTGGACAGCAAAGTATGGGAGAGGGTGGGGACCAGGCTGACTGTCTTTTCCCTCTATGACTCGGACTTGGGTCCAGCAATGTTTCAACCTATCGTCTCCCTGTTGTTCCTTAGCAAATGAGCCCCCTCCTGTGACCTGTTGAAAGACATCATAAAACAGGTTAGTATTATGAGAGGGGGACTCACCATCTCTCCCGCTGTCTGATGCCAGAAGGACGGGTCGCTGACGAGGTCTTCGGTTGGGCTTTTTACGGTGACGGCTCCCTCTGGGGCTGGCAGGTTGGGAAGCTGCGGCTAACAGGCGCTCTAAACCTGGCCAGTCTCTCCCAAGGAGCACAGGAACTGGTAGATCTCTCACCACTCCCACCTCGACTGGCCAGGTATCAGGGCCGGCTGAAATGGTTACATGACGGGCAGGGACCTGACGGGTGTCCCCGTGGACACAGGTGATAGGCAGGAAGGTCTTTGACCCAGTCCGTGGGGCCAAAATCCGTGCGTGTACCAGACTAACCGCACTACCAGAGTCGAGTAGGGCCCGGTATGGTTTTCCGTTGACCTTGACATCCGCTTCTGGGGCTCCTTCGGGTAGGTCTCTGTGTACAATGCAGCCTGCCAGCCAGGTCCGTGAGGGGGGTGTTGAAACCTCTGTTGGCATGGGCTCCTCCCGTGGAGAGGGAACCGTCGGCCTGCTCACCGGTCGTTGAGGGCCCTCTGGCGCTCGTCGCTCCTGGACCACCCTCCGGGGAAAAGGCGGCGCTCTCTCCCCTCCTTCCCGATGTAGGGTCGCATCCGCCAGTTCAATCGCCTCAATGAGCTCCAGGGTGGTTGAGGGGTTTCTCATTCCGACTACTCGTCGATGGGATCGGGGAAGAGCCCGGAGCAATTTGTCGATGACCACCCGTTCCGCTACCTGACTCGGCGTTGGGTCTTCCGCCAAGAGCCAATGTCTCGCAAGTCGTGTGAGACCCGCTGCTTGGGCACGGACCGGCAGATGGGGCTTATATGTCCACTCAAAAAACTGTTGAGCTGCACATGTGGATGACAGTCCCATATGGGCCAGGATTTCCCGTTTTAGGTCCTGGTAAGTGGTAGCTGCACCATCGGGGAGAGAAAAGTAGGTGCGCTGGGCGTCACCAGTCAGCAGGGGAGCCAGGACCTGCGGCCAGTCGTCGACATTCCACCCTTCATTCGTAGCAGTGGTTTCAAACATTTGTAAATAAGATTCAATATCATCGTGAGGGGTTAGCTTTGGAAGGAGTTGAGTGGCTCGGGCACGAGGGTCTGGTAGCGGAACACGTTGTGCAGCAGCCAGACGCAGGGCAAAAAGTTCTTGCTCCGTCTGGTCCTGACGAGCTGCCAGATGCTCGGCCACTTGCTGCTGGCGGATGCTGACCTCGGTGAGTCGCTGGAGAAGTTCATCCATCCTGTAGGGGGAGTGAGCGCTCGCCTGCACACAAAAGGAAGAGAAAGAAAAAAAAATAAATAAATGATTTTTTTTTTTTTTTTTTTTTTTTTTTTTTTTTTTTTTTTAAATAGATGAGTGGGAGTCTGGGTGTCGGTGATTCTTCACTCTTCTGCCCGCATTCTCCACCAGTGTGATGGGCTGAAGAATCACACGACAAAAGAATTAAAGTTTAGATCCCAGAGGGTGGATTTATTTACAAAGGTGAATGAGTGCAAGATCCAAAGGGGTGCTCCAGCGGGTGATGTTCTTTCATCCGTGGGGGGCTCAGTGTCTGTGAGATGGGTCTAGGAACCCGATCGGTCACCAACTGCTGTCTAGAGGAAAGAAAGGGAGAATAAGTGTTACTGCTCTGTTTCCTTCGTATGCTTCTCCCTTTCTGGTTCTTTTGGTGAGGCTTATGTAGCCGGTCTTGGATGAGTTGCAGCTGGTGCTGATTAGTTGGGAATGAGAGGGCCCAGGTGTTCCTCGTTCCTCTCCAGGACGATGCTGATAGCTTCATGGGATGCTTGTCACAGTATATATATGTATATATATGTATATGTATGTATGTATGTATGTATGTATGTGTGTATGTTTCTCAGATTCAGGAAATGTTCACAGTATTTCCTCTAATATTTGTTCTTCTGGAGAAAGTCTTATTTGTTTTATTTCGGCTAGAATAAAAGCAGTTTTTAATAGTTTTAAAGCCATTCTAAGGTCAATATTATTGGCCCCTTCAGCAATATTAGTGTTGGATTGTCTCCAGAACAAACCACTGTTATACAATGACTTGCCTAATTACCCTAACTTTACCCTAATTACCCTAGTGAAGCCTTTACATGCCACTTTAAGCTGAACACTAGTGTCTTGAAGAGTATCTAGTCTAATATTATGTGCTGTCATCATGACGAAGAGAAAATAAATCAGTGATTAGAGATGAGTTATTAACACTGTTATGTTTAGACATGTGTTGAACACATCAAACAGAAATTGGGGAATAAAACATTCAGAAGGGCAAATAATTCTGGCTTTAATATTGTATATTCTTTATACTGTATATCTTTACACGTCCATCTATATCCTGACTCCCCTCATCATTAATGAACCTCTGATCTCCTCAGGGAGCGCTAACATACTTCGCTGTGGTGCGATTTCGTCAGGGTGTTGAAGAAGTGACCCAGAGCTACACGGATCCTCCACCCGACCTCTCGTCCCCGTACCCCAGCACATACACTCCGCCGACATACCCGTCCTTCCAGAACACCGGAGCAGATATTTACCAGCAGCCGCCCTTTACCCCCAACCCCGACCCGTCCGGACAGACCAGCTACCAGCCGCCCGTCTACTGACACGCCCACCCAGGTCACATGACACCCGTGCGGGAGACAGCCAAGAGAAGCGGACTGTCATTAACGTGCTTTATATAAACGTGTACATATGATCATGTTTCTTACTGTAGTCGAGGTTTACACTGATGAACTGGAATAAAGTGAACGCAGGTCAGTCGCTCACACTGGAGTCTCAGCGGTGTGTGTGTGCTTTATTAAAGGGGATCTATTGTGCATCTATTGATACAAGATGTAAAATATGTCCCTGATGTGTGTGTAGTGAAGTATCAGCTCAGAATAACACAGATAATGTCCTCCAGCTCTCTGAAACTGCCCCTTTCAGGCTTTGATCCTAATTGTGGCATTTTGGTGACTGTCGCTTTTAATGCAAATGAGATTGTGCTATTTTTAAGAAGAGGGCGGAGCTAGAAGTGCATTTGCATAAACAGTGACAGATGTAAAACAGCAGTGTGTGTGTGTGTGTGAGTGCTTCAGTGTGTGTCTATGTGGATCCTGTCGCTGTTCATCTAAAACTCCTCATCTATAATCCTCTTAGTCTATGCTGACATCATCTTCAGCAGCTCAAACACTCTAAGGGCTAATGGACAGACGGCTGCTTCTCACTCAGGGCTGCTGTTTATGCTAATGAGATGGAGAGATGGGCACTAGTGGGCGGGGCTTTCCCCCTCTGATGACTCTGGTGTCTGATTAGAACAAACACAGTGAATTGATGTTGAGCATCAGAGGCTGCTGGAGATACTCACACACTGCTCACACAACATGTAAAAGTGATTTCTGTATAATAGGCCCTCTTTAACGCTGGATAAGTTGGAATGTACTGGTGGATGGGAAACAAAGAGCCGCTGACCCGTCTGCTAATGGTGTTAGTGAAGAGCTGGACTGTCCTTCACAGCAGAAATATGCCGTATTTCTCTGATATTACAGCGTGATGAGTGAAGGACTGCTCATTATAATCTTCATTTGTTTCTATGAAAGCTTGTTTCCAGCACTGAATATTAAAATTAAGGTTATTGTGAGTTTTTATTTGCACAATTTCTTTTTCATAATTGTGATTTTACATCTCTGAATTCTGACTTCACAATTTTGAGTTTCCAAAACTAAAAACAAACTAAAAATGTTTTCCTCAGTGAGTTCAGATCCTACAATTGTTTGTTTCCCTTTATTCAGAATTCATATCTTGTCTGATTCTGACTGTTTTTGAGTTTATATCCCACAAATTTGTCTTTATGTTGAGCAAAATTCAAAATTTTTTTTTTCACTCAAGTCTTTTATACTAATTCATTTGTTTTTTATGTATATTTCACCAAATTCTGCTTCCCTCAACCCTGGATTTATGTCTTATTCTGACTTTCTCCTCAATGTTTGCCTTAATATCCCACAAAAGTAAGAGTGTATGGTGGACAATTCAGTTTTTCAGTTATGGGCCATCTCCATACAGGAGGAGTGCATCTCACCATTTTGACTTTCTCACAATGTAGATTTTTCCTCACTATTTTGAGTTTATATCTGGCAAAATTGAGATATTGCTCAAAAGCAAGGGTGCCCACACTTTTATTTATTTATTTATTTTTTATAAAAAATATCACTGGGAGCCATGGGTCGTATGTAAATATACTGTTAAAGTCAAAATTATTTACCCCATTTGATTTTTTTTTTCCTTTTTAAAATATTTCTCAAATGATGTTGAACAGATTCAGGAAATTTTCACAGTTTTACATGTTTTTTTTTTCTACTGGAGAAAGTCTTATTTGTTTTATTTCGGCTAGAATAAAAGCAGTTTTTAATTTTTTAAACACTATTTTAAGGTCAATATTATTAGCCCCTTTAAGCTCTATATTTTTTGATAGTCTCCAGAAAAAAACATTGTTATACAATAACTTGCCTAATTACCCTAACCTGCCTAGTTACCCTAATTACCCTAGTGAAGCCTTTACATGTCTCTTTAAGCTGAACACTCGTGTCTTGAAGAATATCTAGTCTAATATTATAAATATCTAGTCTAATAATATGTGCTGTCATCATGGCTAAGATAAAATAAGTCATTTATTAGAGATGAGTTATTAACACTATTATGATTAGACAGGTGTTGAAGAAATCTGCTCTCTATTAAACAGAATTGGGGAAAAATAAACAGGGGGCGAATAATTCTGACTTCAACTGTACCAAACTGTATTGCATTAAAGTTGCCATGCATGTGTAGTTCCTTATTCATTTAATAATATTTCAAAAAAAATAAAAACATTACTTTAAATTGTATTATATAATGCAGTATAACCTTTTAAATGATAATTTATTGCAATAAAAACATAATAAGACGGTGAAGTTCAATGCTGAAAACACAGGTCAAGCAGAATCTGCCTTTGACTTGATTTGCTCACCAAAGTCTCTGCATGGTCGAGTGACTATGTATATTTTCTAAAACTAAATCTGATTCATTTACGCCATTTAATTTCAGCTAGCTTTTAACAATAAGACCATGTTGCATTAAATTTAAATTGACAATCTGGAAACCATCCTCATCATTCTCCCTCTTCTCAGATGGGATGGCGGGCCAGAATGAGTGTAAATCTAATTCTGCACACTGACTTTGGATCAGCTGGTGTTCATATGAAACACAGAAACACCTGTGATGCCAAGCTCTGGTGCAGTTTATCTGTTTACCTTAATGTAACACTGATGTGAAACACCAGAGGCAGCATTTACACAATATCCATCCATCAGTGTCATTATTTAAATCATTTCAGAGGTGAACTTTTACAATGTTTTAGGATGGAAATCCACATTCTTTCCTCCAGCAGATCCCTCACAGCTTTTACATCGTGTGTATTTATTCTCCAGTCTCATGAGCTTTCTTCTTACAAAGGTCTTTTTCTCTTAGGTAACCTGATTTTTATTTAAATGCACAAACAAACAAAAGCACTAGTGTGTATTCTCAATAAAAGACACGACTCTTTAAGAAATGCCATTTTTATTTACAGTCGTCTTTGATTTAAAGCTACATCATTTCATTTTAAATCACAGTTCTGAACTGAGGAGTTGTGAAATAAACAAGTCACAGGTGTGATTTAGCTGTAATAACATGCAGAAATGTATGCAAAAGCCGAATAATGAAATAAAGAAGGAAATTCCCTTTATTTGTAGTAAAAAAGAAAAGTAACATTTCCATCAGATCTTCATCATCATTCTAGGAAGATAAAAATTTGCCCTCCTGTAAAATTCAATTCAAATATATTAATACGCATTACTTGCAGTTTAACTGAGTACAGTATTTAATATATAGAAATATTTGTAGAAAGTCTGATTTGTATGAATTTGGCTGGAATCTTTTTAAACAATAATCATTTTTAAATAATAATCAAAGGGAAAAGCTCAATATTATTGCTCCACTTAAGACATTTTGGATCGTCTAAAGAACAAGCCGCAGTTATACAACATTAATAATAATTCCTTCTATTTATATAGCGCTTTTTACACTTAATCGCTTTACACATTGGGGGAATCTCCTCATCCACCACCAGTGTGCAGCATCAAGCTGGATGACACGACAGCAGCCATATTGCACCAGACCACACACCGGCTGATTGGTGGAGATGATATGGGAAGGGTTTAGAGGCCATGACGAACAGAGGCAAGTGGGTAAATTTGGCCAGGACACCAGGGTTTAACCCCTACTCTTTTACAAAGGACATCCTGGGATTATTAATGAGCACAGGGAGTCAGAACGTCTCATATATATATATATGGGATATATATCACTGGGGCATTAGGACCCACACAGACCACAGGCCTTACTAACACCACTTCCAGCAGCAATTGAGCTTTCCCATGGGGTCTCCCATCCAAGTACTGACCAGAGGCAGCCCTACTTAGCTTCAGTGAGTGACCATGTGAGAGTTGCAGAGAGCGAGCTGCCGACAATGACTTGCCTAATTACCCTAACTTTACCCTAGTAAAGCCTTTAAACGTCACTGTAAGCTGAACACTAGTGTCTTGAAGAATATCTAGTCTAATATTATGTGCTGTCATCATGGAGAAGAGAAAATAAATCCATTATTTCTAATTAGAGATGATTATGTTTAATAATGTGTTGGCATTCTGGAAATATTCACAATATAATGTCACAGGAGGGCAAATAATTTAGTCTTCAGCTGAGTAAAACTTGTAACAGAGAAAGTCAAACATTTTTTAAAGCCTCTTTGAAAGGAAAGAAGATCCTGAAACATGTATGAAAATAATAATAAAGGAAAACCCTTCGATAATCTATTCGTTTTATTGACTATTACTCCTAAGACGTCAGTGTTTGGCAGTGCTTCATGGTGTCAGCTGGTCTCGTCTTAGACAAATATAAATTACTTTCAAGATCATTTAAATAAAACTAAACATACAAAAGATTTGCTTATTTTAAAACCTAAGAGAGAGAGACACACACACAGTAAAGTTAGTTAAAGATATGTACAGGAAATACAGCCGAGTAATGCACACAGACATCAGGCGTGTGTGTGTGTGGGTGTGATTGTATATAATGTGTGTGAGAGAGAGAGCGCATGTATTTGTCTGAGTCTTGTGTTTGTGTACAGTGTGTTTGTACTGGTGAGATTGTGCCTAGATTGATATGCATTGTGTGTGTGTGTGTTTGTACGCAAGTACGTGTGAGTGTGTACTCACAGATAAATTAGTGTGCGTATCTGTGAGTGATGGTGTGTGTGTGTGTGTGAGAGATTGTGTGTGTGTCTTTGTGAGAATGTCTTTGTGTAGATGTGTGCGCTCACAGATGAATCAGTATGTGTGTGCGCTCACAGATTAATCAATGTGTGTGCGCTCACAGATTAATCAATATGTGTGTGCGCTCACAGATGAATCAGAATGTGTGCGCTCACAGATGAATCAGTATGCGTGTGCGCTCACAGATGAATCAGAATGCGTGTACGCTCACAGATGAATCGGTATGCGTGTGCGCTCGCAGATGAATCAGTATGTGTGTGCGCTCACAGATGAATCAGAATGCGTGTGCGCTCACAGATGAATCAGTATGTGTGTGCGCTCACAGATGCAGTGCAGTGAAGAGTTTGCGCGTGGCTGTGCTGTACTCGAGTGTTTTAGCGGCGCTGGCGTGCGGCGGCGTCTCCTCTCTCTGCGGGCTGCGGTTCTCCTTCATCAGGCCTCCGTAACAGCAGCGACACACAGCGTGATATTTATCTGAACCGCCGATCACCTCCACCTGCACAACACACACACATGTTACACTCTGATCCTGACAGGAAGAGGAAGTGATGCATGCATTTCCTGCAGACACACACTCAGGTTTCCTCTCACCTCTTTCTCAGCTCCGAGGCGTTTGGTGTACGCCGCTTCTTTAAAACACTGCATGCAGACGGCGTTCAGCTTCACCACACTCTCCGCCAGAGGAACCAGATTCAGGATGTTACCAAACGCCTGCACACACACATACACACACACACACACCCCAAAGGTCACAATTTATACTCGTATATTCACTTTTGAGAAGTTAATTTAGTATAAAAATAATTTTATTTAATGAATTAAATTTATTGAATGATCCGTCTTGATCACCTTTCTCTGGAAGGTTCCGTCCAGCGCCGCCACGATGATGGTTTTGCCCATGTTGGCCATTTCTTCACAGAACTCAACGGTGTCTGGGAACTGCAGGACACACAGATCAACACGTCACACACACTTACAAACTGAATAATAACTGATGTACAATGGAGTGTGCTTGTTAAAGAGACGTACAAACTGTCCCTCGTCGATGCCGATGACGCAGGCCTGGAGAGCCAGAGGAGCGACGTCACGCAGACGGTTTGCAGGAACGGCCTCCATAGTGTTCCTGTAGAAGAGAAACACACACACTGATCAAACACTGCAGACACACAAATACACACCTACTGCAGAAACACCCATGACAGATACTGCAAACACACCAGATCAGACAGAACAACACACACACACACACACAATCTCTTGTTCTTACATGTCGTGTGTGGCCATCCCTGTACAGGAGTAGCGCGTGTCTTTGGCGTATTTGATGAGCAGACAGGAATACTGAGCCACCTGAAACCTGCGCACACGCCGCATCAACTCTGTGCTGAAACACACACACACACACACACACACACACACACACACAGCAGGTTAACACAGAGACTCTTCATTCACCCTCACACACATCAGAAAACTACAGCTGTCTGCAGACGTCACTTTTATCTCGATTCACTTTATGCATTATAATATTAAGGATTATGTGGTTTAACCTGTTTAAATGCATTAAGATTTTCCAAACGTTACATTTTGTTCATATCCGAGACACTTAGGCAAAACTCATGATAATCATATAAATAAACACAATGACAAACCACTGCAGCAGAAAACACTGATTACAATCTTATTATCTGCAATTTATTGATTACACAAGTAGAAATGATGTAATATGAATGAAATGCATTGTTAAAAGAGTCAATTTTATTTAATTTACTTGACTTTAATGCAGTTATTCTCAGGTTATACTTAATTTTTTTATGGATTATAAGGATAATTTCAAGTTTTATAGAACAGATAGAATTATAGAATTTCTTAGTTTTGCAACTCAACAAAATGGTGCAAATGGCAGAAACCCTTATAACATTCAAAACTTTTTCCACATTCATGATTCACATCATGCCTACATCCAAAAATACTACAGTAATTTATGAGTCATTGAACCATACTATGGTAAGGTGTAATTAGGGTTTCATCAAGTCAAATTTAAGACTTTTTAAGATCATTTTAGCGCCATAATGAATGAAATGTCAGACTTGCACAAGGCTAAACCCTAAAGACTTTTTAAACAAATGTTATTGTAAGGGAGAAAATTAAACCACATTAATAAGTAAACAGATATAATAAATATTTCTTAAAACTTTTATTGATTGTTGACTGGATGGGTGTTAGCCCAATTGAGCTTTACATAGGAAAATTAAGACCCATGAAAACTAATTTAAAACCTACAACACAATATTTCAGTGGATATTTCAGTGTAGATTTCAGACTTTAAGGCCTAATGTTTTGTTTTTAAAACTCGACATTTTAAGATGCTGCAGATACCCTGTGTAATATACTGTAAACTGCATATATAACAATTACAGTAGCATTTTGTTAATAAATGTTTAAGCATACTGTAATATTAACAAAAGCAAACTGATAAACTGTAATAAATACTGTAGTAACATTACACTTCAGGTTTTACTACAGAAAACCGTTGTGCATTGCAGTATAATAAACTTTGACGTATTGGGTCATTTGTTTATATTACTGTATTTGTGATACAATAACCACACCATATCAAAGTACTTTACTTGAAAAACACTATCATTTGCTATACATTACTAGAGTATTTTTAAAATGTGTGTGATAAGGAAGGAAATAGAAGTGCATTCAAATTTTGGTCTATAAAAATATATTAAATAAATATTACAATATTTACAAATAAAGCACTATTGTGTTATTTTGGCGCTTTAATCGTGGCGGTTTTGTAAACAATGTGACGGTTCACGCGCTTTTGTCAACATTTGGCGCCATATGCTTATAATATATCGTCAAACTCATAATTTGTCATCATTACCACGATCATAATTCAGTTTTATTAGCTCTCACCTTTTTCCTGAGAACATTGGTCCGAAAATAACCTGAAAAGACGACAAAGAGATGGTGACGTCACTCACAAAAACTTTAAATACACGACAAAATCCTAAATACATCATATCCAGGAGAAAATACACGCAATTATGCATTATATATAACGTGTATATCATTTATATGCACAATACTATGTATACAACTGTATGTTATTACTGTAACTCGTCATATTTGTGTTTCGGTTGCTCAAAAATTGAACAATAATAAAGCATATCAATCGCTCACCTGTATCTGTCCTCTTGTCTTCCGTGGAGAATTAGGCAAAATTCTGGCTACATTTAAACAATCCATGTCGTCTGCTTGTTGTCTTTATTTTTATTAATATCTCGATATGTACAGTACAACTCAGAGCAGGATTTGAACATCCCGCCACCGCCAGTTTGTCTATTTATAGTAGCCGTAGCGTCATGTTCCTCTGAACCAATCAGAATAAAGGTCGCGCGCAACTGTTCCTACGCACGGATCTATAAAACAAGTAAACATCTGAAGAGCAGAGATCTGATTGGCCTCCATCTATCCAGTGTGCTTATAAGTCAGCGACGTCACGCAGCAGTCAGGCGGGAATTAGAGGAACTGAATAAACCGGTACAGTGACTGATTGTTTTGTTATCAAAATGTATTTTTGGTGTAATTTTCACGAATTCAGCGCGGTTTGTACCAATAGATAATCATAATAGATAATATAGATAGACAGCTGTCACACACACCCATGAGGTTAATGATTGACAGTGTGTCAACAACTCATGAAGTTCACTAGCTAGTGCTGTTTCAAAGGTCCCTGCAAAGCAAAGCATCATCATGAGCGACTGGAAGAGCATGAGCAAAGATGTGAGTGTCTAAAATATTAAATTAAATAATACCTACGCCATTTTTCAGCGATTTCTGATTGGAAATGTGTTTAAAAACGACTAAAATAATTCAAGTGTTGTAAGATGCATAGCATAGATGCATACTTAAGTAGTTTTGCTAGTTTTTATATTTATTAATCACTTTTTAAAGTATTATATTTTCTTTATTAAGTAACACTCTTATAAAACGTCCTTTATTTTACTTTAAAACTGCTTATTGATGCACGATTTATATGCTAATACATTACATAAATATAAGAAGAGTTTAGATGCAAAAACCTCTAAATGGCATCTGAAATGTCCTCTAAAATTAGCATTTTCATCAGGCTCCTGTGCTTATGTTCAGTAATATCATTTTTTTTTAGTATTTTCAGTAATATAATTTGATTTATAAGTCTTTTTCCTGCTCTTTAAAGTGAAATATCTTAACATAAACAAAGGAGGCAGAAATTTCAGACGGCACTTGGAGGTTTTTGCATCTGAAGCCTATATATATATTATATATTGTTAAATATATGACATATCTTTAAATAACCTGTTTTTATCTGAGATACACACATGATTATTTTGCAGTTTTAGTTCTAATGAAACCTCTAACATTTCATAGTCCAAAAGTTCAAACTGGCTACTCGTGACTCATTAGTTTCAGTCCAAATAGTGTGTGTTACTGTGTTTATAATTTACAGACTTTGTCAGATATCATACTTCATCCTGGTATCTCATGCATCTGATGAATGCACATATTGTACACTAAATTCATTGTTTCATACTGCAGAAATAATGAGAGTAGTATTTTATTCTGTGTGCATGATCTTAAAGTTATATTTTACTTTAGTCAGTGCTGAACGTCCATCAAAGCAGAGTTATACGAAATAAAGCAATTTAAGTTCAATTCTCTGGCTCTTAGTTTGTTTTTTAGTTAGTTATTTCATTGATTTATTTTATGGATCATGCGTAATTATTAGTTTTAAACAATTTCTTATTTCTGTCATACACCAAAAAGGGGTAAATAGGTGGTATTTAAGGGGCTTAGAGGGCTGCATGCAGGCGTTTATCTTGAAATGCTTTGCTGATAACAGATTTATAAGCCTTTCTCATGACAGTCTCGTGAAGATGTTCAGTACATGTTGTGTATTCACATGCATCTTATAATCTCTAAACAACTGTTAGAATTCATCTGCACTTCACCGACACAGTGGCTCAGTGGTTAGCACTGTGGCCTCACAGCAAGAGGGTCGCTGGTTCAAGTCCCGTTTGAGTGTTTCCAAGCACGGGGTTGCTGCTGGAATGGCAACTGCTGTGTAAAACATATGCTGGATAAGTTGGTGGTTCATTCTGCTGTGGCGATCTCTGATGAATGAAGGGACTAAACCAAAAGATAATGAATGAATGAGTGTGTGTGTCTATATGTGCATGTCTATGTGTGTTTAATTTTGTATATAGAGAGAGAGGGAGATGTCGGCTGTCAGCCACCTTAGAAATGAACTCTTAAAAGCTGATAAAAGATTAAGCTAAAAAGACAGACAGAGAGTAAGACAAACAATTAAAAACAACAACAGAAAAACAACTTAGATTTGTGTAAAGACCGTTTTTTTTTTCTACTAGAAAATGCATTTCAGTACTAAAAAAAGATGACTGTAACATCTGGATTAGTGTTTGCTGCTGGATCACAGCTGTAAATTTAGATTTCCACCAAAAACACTTCAAAATACTAAAGGAAATACAACTAAAACATTTCACAATCGTTGATCTTCAGTTTATATTCAAAGAAGTAAGCATAAAAGATGAACAATTACAGAATATTTAACTGCATTCAAACCAAAACTAAGCTTAAAGTTAGAGTTTTGCTGTCTCCGTAAGCCTGATCAGCATGATAACCATCACAGGCATGAAAATAAACACAACATCTCTCAGAAAAGAGACAATCCTGACGTTTTGTACTACATTAAACTCAGTTTCAATGATAAAACTTTGTAGGTGTACAGTGCTGAGCATAAGTCTCAGATCTCTCTTTACAGTAATATTCTCTCCACAATGCTTTACAGTAATATATTAGTGCAGATACATTAAATTAGTCACTACTGAAGACTAAACTGATCAACTAATCTAACAAAAACACTGAAGATCACACTCCTAAAATGTATTGGGGGAAAGGGTTAAAGTAAATTTAAATAAACAGGAAAAATCATGAGAATATATATAGTTTACATTTTGAGGTTTATAGTGTAGATGTTTTGGTGACCAAACTCTTATTTTAATGGATATAACTATGGAGTCAATCCAGGGTCTTGCAACATAAAAGAAAGTTTTGCAAACAAAAAATAAATTTTTGAACAAAATAAATGCAAATCTCCAATAATTGCAAAGCGAAAATTAATTTGTAAGGATTAAATATTTACTTTCCTGATAAAAATAAAGAACTGCAAAGGGAAAATCAAGTTTTGAGAAATAAAAAAATAATTTTGCAAACAAAAAAAGAACTGCAAATAAAAATGCAAAAATGCCAAAAAACTCAAATATTTCAAATATTTGCAATAAATAAAAAAAATAAAATAAAAAAAGATATATATATATATATATATATATATATATATATATATATATACACACACATACACACACACACATACACACACACACACAAAACATTAGTTGCAATCAATTCAGCAGTCAATTGCAATACTCATTTTGATTTGCATTTTGGTCAATCGTGAGTTTGTGATGCTGTTTTAACTTTGCATGTTTTAAATTTGTGGCCCTGATTTGACAAGGGGGCGGGGTCAAGGGAACTTGGACGTTTACGGCCTGAACCTGCCTCCATTTAAGCAACGTCATCAGTATCACCGAGGTGGTCTTACAGCCTAGTAGGCTCATAAACGCCCAAGTACTTGACTGGATTGCTTTTGTAAAGGCAATGCTATAAAAACGTTTTGCAAATATAAATGTTTTTTTTTATTATTGCAAATATTTGAGTGTTTTTGCACTGCTTGATTTTTATTTACAGTTCTTTTTTTGTATTTCATTTTTATTTCTCAACATGATTTTCCTTTAGCATTTCCTTAGTTTGTCAGCAAAATAGGTTTTTTTCTTCAAAAATTCATTTTCACTCTGTGATTTTTGTAGATTTGCCTTTATATATTTTTTTTTTGCTCAATACTTTACTTTTTGTTTGCAAAACATTTTGTTTTGGCCCTAGATTTACTCCATATATAAGTGTTCTTTTATATATAAAGATGTTCTTTTATGTTGCAAGACCCTAGATTGACTCCATAGTTATAAATGAATGAATAAATATATAGACAGATATTCACTCATTCATTTTCTTTTCGGCTTAGTCCCTTTATTAATCTGAGGTCGCCACAGTGGAATGAACCTCCAAGTTTTTACGCACCAGATGCCCTTCCAGCCGCAATCCATCTCTGGGAAACATCCACACACACACACACTCACACACTCATACACTATGGACAATTTAGCCTACCCAATTCACCTGTACTGCATGTCTTTGGACTGTGGGGGAAACTGCCCATATATAAAAATGTGTTTATGTATGTCCACATTTTAATTGTGTGACTCTGTAGTTGCCATATCCTGCCAGCAGGCGCCGCTATTTATTACTACTACTATTTACTGTGTTTATAATGTGTTCATTTTAATTTTTATGCATGTTCTTTTAAGTAAACTTTATAAATGCTTTGGAAATACATCTGTAACATTTGTCATGCCAATTAAGCAATTATTTAATTTAATTTAATTTTATTTTATTTAATTGAGAGAGAGAAACAGAGAGAGGGCTGTAATTGCCATGTACTGCCAGCAGGTGCCGCTATGTGTGTGTATCCGGCTGTTATCTCTCTCTCTCTCTCTCTGTGGTGTGCGTGCGTGTGTGTGTGTGTGTGTTTTGGTCAGGAACTGGAGCTGCAGTATTCTCCCAGCCGCTGGTCACCCAGGATGTCTGCCGATGATGTCATCAGAGCTCATGTGTCCGCGCTGAAATCAGGTGAGTGAGCGAGTGTGTGTGTGTGTGTGTGTGTTTACATCAGCTTTCACTGCTCTTCATCACTCAAACACCAGACATGTTCATCTGACACCAGCACTCAACACGTGACCTACATCAGTGTGTGTGTGTGTGTGTGAGAGCATGTCTGAATCAGAGCTGTGTGTTTGTTTATATTTGTGTTTGTATATATTTGTGTGCATGTGCTTATATGTGCGACTGTTTATGTATATGTTCATTCATGTGTGTGTATCATGTGTACATATGCCTATATATTTTTGTATGTACATGTGAACATACAGTCATACAGTCAGTGTTCCTAAAAAAGACCTTTGTCAAGTAGTGTATGTTTATGTACACACACACATGTTTGTTTATATATATATATATATATATATATATGTGTGTGTGTGTGTGTGTGTGTGTGTGTGTGTGTGTGTGTATGTGTGTTTAGGCACAGAGAGAGCTCGGTCGGTCACTCAGACTCTGATGGACGTCCCGTATGGAGAAGCAGAAGGAGAGAAACTGGACGTTTATCTTCCCAGCAGCTCCAGTCCAGGTCACACCATCATAATCTTCAGAACTCTAGCGGATGCATAACACACTCACAGTGCTGTCAGTCGATCTGTGAGAATAATAATGCCCATTATAACTCTAACATTTCCCAGATTGTGCTTAATAATTCTGTTTATTTAGGGTTTATTAATGATTTTCATGACAGCTGTGTTCAAACCTCTTCTAAACCTGTTTTATGCAGCCCTTTAAAGTCAAGCTCTGTGTAGTTGTGTAGTCCGTCACTGAGGGTCTGTTTGTCCTTTTCCAGACGTGCCGCTGGTGATTTATTTTCATGGAGGATACTGGCAGTTCCTTAGGTCTGTTTCTCCTCCTCTGTGTGTTCATTTCCATCTACAGGCTCATTTTCATGTGCTTTCCAAATCAAATATACCAGTGTCTCTCTCGTGTCTGTCTCGTGCTAACCACTGAGCCACCGTGTCACTTTTTTCAAACTTCATTCATTCATTCATTCATTCATTCATTCATTCATTCATTCATTCATTCATTTTCGTTTCGGCTTAGTCCCTTTTTATTAATCTGGGGTCAAAGGGGGCGAATACTTCTGACTTCAACTGTATATTACATACTGTACAATTCTGTCTAATGTGTAAGTAGACCAAGAATATATAATTCTATAGACTATTTTGAGCGATGTAAACAATAACAATGGTCCCAATGTGTTTCCCGTTTAACATTTTTAATTTCCACAGCGTCCTAGAATCCAAAAAGAGCCACATACTGATCAATAATGTTAATTATGTATATTCCCCCAATAATCCAAATAAATGACTGTCATGTGCTTCACAGTAAGGATGAGTCTGGTTTTCTGGCTGTCCCGCTGGTCCAGAAGGGTGCAGTGGTGGTTGCCGTGGGTTACAGCATCGCTCCGAAAGGTACAACTGACCTCTGATGACCTGAGCAGAGAGCATGCTGGGAGTTTGTGTTTATGTGTGTATTTCTGCAGGTGATATGGATCTGATGGTGTCTCAGGTGCGCAGGAGCGTCGTGTCTGTGATTCAGCAGTATTCACACATCAGGTCAGATTTTATATATATATATATATATAATATTATTATTATTATTGCTACTATATGTAACCTGGATTATATTATCAGATTACAAAAATCAAGATCTTGTAATTAGAGTAAACTACTTTTTATAATACTAGTAATCAGATTACAGATTCCTTATTATGGATTACATGATTACACATTAATAACACAGTGGTAGTAAGTAGTTCACAATTCATAAATTTTCATCCTTTTTACTGTTTTATTAAAGTTAGTATTTTTTATAATAAACCAGGCAATTTAATAACAAATTAAATATTTATTGTTGCAGTGATATTGCTGTGAATTCAATGTTTTTCCAATATTGTATTTTGTAATGTTGCTGTTTTCTAAATGCACTCAATTTGAGCAGAAAAGTAATCTAAAAGTAATCCAAAGGTAATGTACAAAAGAGCACAAAAGTAATCTGAATGTAATCACATAGGAGCACAAATGTAAAAATGTAATCCAAAAGTAATGTACCAAAGAGCACAAAAGTAATCTAAATGTAATCTACATAGGAGCAAAAATGTAATCTATATAGCAGCACAAATAAAATCTACATAGGAGCACCAATCTAATTCAAAAGTAATGTACCAAAGAGCACAAAAATAATCTAAATGTAATCCACATGGGAGCACAAATGTAATTTACATAGGAGCACAAATGTAATCAAAAAGTAATGTACCAAAGAGCACAAAAGTAATCTAAATGTAATCCACATAGGAGCACAAATCTAATCCAAAAGTAATGTACCATGAGCACAAAAGTAATCTAAATGTAATCCACATAGGAGCACAAATCTAATCCAAAAGTAATGTACCATGAGCACAAAAGTAATCTAAATGTAATCCACATAGGAGCACAAATATAATCCGAAAGTAATGTACCAAAGAGCACAAAAGTAATCTAAATGTAATCCACATAGGAGCACAAATGTAATCCAAAAGTAATGTACCAAAGAGCACAAAAGTAATCTAAATGTAATCCACATAAGGAGCACAAATATAATCCAAAAGTAATGTACCAAAACGCACAAAAGTAATCTAAATGTAATCCACATAGGAGCACAAATATAATCCAAAAGTAATTTACCAAAGAGCACAAAAGTAATCTAAATGTAATCCACATAGGAGCACAAATGTAATCCAAAAGTAATGTACCAAAGAGCACAAAAGTAATCTAAATGTAATCCACATAAGGAGCACAAATATAATCCAAAAGTAATGTACCAAAACGCACAAAAGTAATCTAAATGTAATCCACATAGGAGCACAAATATAATCCAAAAGTAATGTACCAAAGAGCACAAAAGTAATCTAAATGTAATCCACATAGGAGCACAAATGTAATCCAAAAGTAATGTACCAAAGAGCACAAAAGTAATCTAAATGTAATCCACATAGGAGCACAAATGTAATCTACATAGGAGCACAAATAAAATCCAAAAGTAATGTACCATGAGCACAAAAGTAATCTAAATGTAATTTACTTAAGAGCACAAATGTAATCCAAAAGTAATGTACCATAAAGCACAAAAGTAATCTAAATATAATCCACATAGGAGCACAAATCTAATCCAAAAGTAATGTGCCATGAGCACAAAAGTAATCTAAATGTAATCAAAGAGCATACAATCACCAGGAGGCGACAGTCTGTTGCTGTTTGCTTTTTCGTCTGTTGCTGCTAGTGTCAAGTGGTATGAAAATTACAATAGAACAACAGCATGGATAACAAACACTTGACAGAATGAATTACAATATTAAGTTAAATATGACTTAAATATTATATATTCATACACCCCCTTTGTAAAGCAACATTTTAAACAATATCTCAATGAAAACTAAGACTAATTTTAGTATTGCAGCATCTATCTTTTCCAATCTTCAAAAATGACCCTCTTTTAGAGATGCTCAACTTGATGTCTCTTCAGAATTCCCCATATGTATTTAACTAAATTCAGATCAGGAGACATATAACATATTAACATAGACGTGTATGTGCATATGATGAATTTGTGTCAAAATTCAATGATTTTGGATATTGTGGCTTTTTACATAAAAGCTTTATTAGCAATAGCAATAAGATCCAATGGACGGCTGATCGCAGATCGCTTTCACTCCAAAATGGTGGAATCGCGGGGCTGTTGCTGGGCGCTGATGTTGCAATGGAACTTTCTACTGAGCGTCGCCTCTTGGTCATTCTAAGCTCTTTGATGTAATCTACAAAAGAGCACAAATGTAATCAATATGATATCCAAAAATAGTCTGATAACATTGTCATAGCTGGACCAGTCCATACTGACTGTTGTTTCTGTCATGTGATTTGTAATCAGTACCTGATAATGTAACTGTAATGGTGTTTGTTTCTGCAGTGGACTTTACCTGTGTGGTCATTCAGCAGGAGCTCATCTAGCAGCCATGGTTCTGTCCACTGACTGGACACAATATGACGTATCACCGCAAATCAAAGGTACATCTTGGAGATGCAAAGTTTGCATCTTGTTTAATATTTGATGGCTTTCATCAAAGTTGACCTAAAACCAAAATGTATATTAAGCAATACCATTATTTAATAACATACATTATTGACTCAGTGTTTATTAATTATTTAACATTTTTTAAATATACAACAAAATTTTTGATCTTTTTAAAATTTTGACTGTTTAATTAAGTAAAATTATGGAAATTCATCAAATTATTTGAGATCTTTTAGAGGATCTAGCAGATCATTCACCGCTGAGGAACAGAGAAAGTAAAGGTTCTGGAAATAAAACTTTCTCAAAAGACAAAATGAAAATATAAAACGACACCCATATTTAGATAATAACAAACATTATTAATTTAGTGTTTATTTATTACTTTATTTCATTATTAATACTTTATTATTATCATTGTTAGTATTTATTAATTAAATTAATTTATGCCATAATTTTTTTAATTAGCCACATTATTGATCTTTTTCAACTGTTGATTGTATGATGCAGTAAAATTATGGAAATTTGTCAGAATATGTAAGATAATTTAGATGATCTAGAAGATCATTCATTATGGAGGAACAGAGAAAGTAAAGGTTCTGGAAATAAACCTTCCTCAAACGCCTGGTGATCATATGTAAAATTTTTTAAACTGATGTGTGTATAAACAGAAGAAAATAGTACAATCTCTTCATAGATTTAAAAGTGTACATTAGAATATTAGAAATACAGTTTGCGGTAATACTGGCAACTCTTCCTCTTACACTTTAAAAATAAAAATAATAAATAAAGCTGACTTATTTTCCCTGCCCCTGGATTAGTTATGAATGGAGAGTGTGTTTTTTATTTTTTGTTATCTATTTATGTATTTTATTTAATTTTATTTTAATTATTATTTTAATTGATTATTATTATTAATATTATTATTATTTTACTTTTTTATTTTAATTTTTAATTATTTTTATTATTATTATTTATTTTTTTATTAATTTATTTTCTACTGCTGTACTCTTTGTGTATTTGTATTTATATATTCTCTGTATTGTGTTTAACCTATTATGTGTTACTTTTATCTATAATGTTTTTTTTCTATCTTCTTTTTCTTCTTAATTATTATTATTATTATTATTATTATTATTATTGTTGTGTGTGTGTGTGTGTGTGTGTGTGTGTGCGTGTGTGTGTGCGCGTGTGTGTGTTATTTTTGTTTTGTTTTGTTTTGTGTTTTTTTCTCTCTCTCATTCTCTTAATGCAAGAATATGTAATTGTATTATTTCATTCAGAGAGAAAGAAAATGTGAGCAAATTGTGTACTGCCGCCACATTGGAGCAGTTGTTGTCTAATGATTCTGTGTATCTGATGCTGTGGCTCTCTATATAATATATTTCAATAAAAAACATTGTTAAACTTACAAAAGTGTAAATTTGATATTTAAATTCACATTTAGATATGTTTTGCTCGTAGGTGCATTTCTGGTGAGCGGCATCTATGATCTTCAGCCCATTCTGTCCACATATGTCAACGAGCCGCTGAAAATGACAGAGTATGAGCCTCTTTTTCTAATATTAAAGATATTGAGAACATGCATTATTTTGCTCAACTATATTAATCTTCTGTTTTTGAAGCTCTAAATCAGTTGCTTTGTGTCTCTTATAATGGGTTAATAATGGCCTGCTGTGAAGCTCCGCCCATGGTGGAATCTCATTAGCCCAAAATCACTTTAACAAAACTTAGTCAAATAAACAGTAATGTTAGCACAGTGTGAGAGGTTTGTAATGATGTTTTTTTCAGGGAAGTTGCATTAAGGAACAGCCCCAGTCGCTTCCTGTCACAGCTCAAGGTCTCGTCTGCTTCCTGTGACATCACTGTAGCTGTGGCGCAGAACGATTCGCCCGAGTTTCGCAAACAGTCGGAGGAATATTATAAAGTAAGAGCATTTAATTAATCTGCAAAGAAAATAATGTGCGATATTACTTATTTATTTAACAATCTACAAAGTTCTAGTGTAGTACTGCAGTGTTTGTGTAGTGGTAGCACTTATCTTTGCTTCTCTGTGTTATTGATCAGGCATTATATTTGCAGGGATTTGTGTTGTATTGTTGATGTTTTGTTTCTCTTCTAGGCTTTGGAATCTGCTGGTCTTAAAGTGTCTTTTGAAGATGTTTCTGAAACGGATCACTTCAGCATCATAGAGCAACTCGTGGATGAAAATTACCTCCTCACCAAGGTTAGATGCTCAGTGTCTGGCGGAAAATAAATTTTTACAGTTCAGGTTGTTTTTATGAGCGATTTAATTAATTAGTTAATTTTTTTATTTAAAAAAAATTTGTTGGGCTTGCGCAATTTTGCCATAGTGTATTTATTATTAATTTATTTAAATGATCAATTATTACGTTAATTTAATTATTATGGAATCTAACAATAAACTTATTTATTTATTATTTTTAATAAATGTACAATTAGGCAAAAATATACATATAGTAAAAATTTTTTTAAACAAATAAAATAAAAAATAAATCGACATTTTAATTTACATAACAACTGTAAAATAATAGTACCAATATAAGTTTATATATATATATATATATATATATATATATATATATATATTTTTTTTTTATGATAGTATTAATTAATTAATTAAAAAAAATATAATTTAAAAATTAAGATTTTTTGTGTGACTGCTAAAATTTGCCATAATATATTTATTATTTCAAATGAAAATGCAATTAATTAAATAATAGTTTTATTTATTTATTATTTGTTATTTATCTAATGTGAAATGAAGCAAAAGCATCTATCGTAAAATTTGTCTTTAACACCGTGTGAAAATGAAATAGTATTTACTGCAACTGTAAAATTAGTGGTAATATACGTTTTATTATTAATATTGTTATTTAAATCACAATTTTTATTTATACATTTCTGTAGGGCTGCATAATTTTGTAATAATGGATTTATTATAATTATCAGTTAAATACATGATTAAATTTTTGAATTAATGATTAATTATAAATTTAAAGTACACTTTTTTTATTTATTATTATTTTTTATTAAATAAGATGAAACTAAACAAATTTTGTAACTAAATGAATAAAACCAATCAAACTGAATCAAACTAAAATTATCAGGCGGAAATCAGTCGTTGTGTTTTTAAGGCAGTTGTTATGCATTATTGATCCGCTTAATTTCTTCTGCAGCTTCTCCTGAAGATGATCGGGAAAAGTTGATGATCGCCAAATTACCTAGAATGCACTGCTCTGGAACCGACTTGTGAGTTGACCTCACAATGACCTCACTCTTTCTCCAATGAGACACTAGCATTAAATGTTAAACGTCATTAAGACAGCAGAAGTGTGTTTCCATCTGGTGTGTGTGTGTGTGTGTGTGTGTGTGTGTGTTCAGGAAAGTGTTTGTGTAAGGTGTTTTTCATAGTTATTTAAATGTTTTAATCACTTAAAGCACTGCAGAATTTGACACTCAAATGCAAATGAGTTCAAATGTAACACGGGTCAATGGTGCTGAAGATGTTCATCAGTTTGTTGTCTTTGTTTTGAGTTTGTATTGACTGGATAAACAGGTTTGGACCGGCCGCAGAACTGGTTTGGTGTTTTAAAGGCACTTGTTAACGAGTAAAACTAGCAAATCACCTTCACCAGCTGCTTTAAGTGTGCTTTCCTGGAGCAGACTGTGGTGTCAGCGTGTGATTGAAGCGTTAATAAAGCACTGATTTGAGCACAGTTGTTGTGATTGTTGTGATTGTGAATGGAGAGATTGTTCTGAAACACAACACACTCTCTGTGTTATTCTAGAGGACGGGGAAATATCAACACTCATAAACTTGCTTTTGACACACTTATGATTAGGCCCACAAGGAATCTGCACACACAGCGAAATCTGCAGATATTTAGTCCATATTTGAGTCATTGATGTAAATGTGTGTAAACGTAATCAGTTTTATAGTCATTTCAGTAATATTGATTAGTATGCAAATGACAGTGTGATTTATGTGAAATACAGTTTGTAGCAATATTTGTAAAGTAATATTTTCTGTCTTTTAGTAGATATGTTATGTGAGAGACTAATTTTGTTTACCAAACAAGTGGTTCTAATTGGATTTGCATTGTAAGCCTTAAATGATAAGTATTATTTTAAATAATAAGTCATATTTCTTTACATTTGATGTTAAGTTCTTAATTACTAAACTCTCAAAATCGTTCCGCATAAATTCTCTGATTATTTATTTTATGTGCAGATAAATCTAAATATGTCCACAGATTCTGCCTTGCTAATAATACTATCAGCGCAATGTCTTAATGCATTGCATCTCAATTATAAATGTTATACTGGTGAAAGCTAATCTCATGAATAATTACAATTCTTCAATGTTGCTTAGATATTTCCAGAGTTTTAGGTTGTGTAACCTAATTAATATTTAATAATTAGTCTACGCACACTGTGTGATGCTTTAATTGGTCAGCGAACTCTTCCATGCTTGCTTTCAGCCTATCAGCGAGTTGTCTTGAACGAACGTGGCGTTACGTGATTAATATTCATGAACCGAACCTTCGGCGTCTTTGCTTGTAGGCGGGGTTTCGCGGTACCGGTGTGTTGGCAGCAACGGCGGAGGACTGTTTCGGTCTGAACGGCGGAGGAAGCGCGTTCGGTACCGAAGGATGGAGCGAGGATGTAATAACGCATCATAACACAGGACTAAACTACTACATCTGACTGAGAAACACGGTGAGTAGCGTTATTTGGAGGAAATTTGGAGCGGGAAGGGTTCGCCTCATAAAGGGTTAACGGCGGTTATTCAGCAGAAACTGCCGGGAATTACTTCAGTCTAATGTTTTCTGTTTTATTAAAACTAAGGACTCGGAGTAACCTCGTTATGTCATCACATTAGTCATTAAAATAAAATATAAACTTTTAGACGCGTTTATAACTGTTAAAGACAAGACTGGGGTGATGCAAGTGTAATGGTTGTAACGTTAATATAACAGTTTTGACCCTCAGACAAACACGAAGAAACTGAATTTTTCATGAATGTCCAATTGTTATCATGTTGTCGTGATTGTTTTTAGAGTAACTTGTGTAAATAAAACATCGCGTGTATGGCGGAGGGTTCGCGCATGCGCAGATTAACACACTTCCGGACTGGAAGGCTTGGAAATACTTTTTGTTTGCAATAACAACAGAACAATTACAGTGTATATCCTGTAAATGAAACACAAAAATATAGTGTACACAAACCAAACAGGGATTGTTTTTTCTACAGTAAGGGAAATGTGTTAAAATAATAAAATGTTGCATGGTTTCTCTCTGACCTGCAATTAAAAGTCAATATTTGAGCTTAGTAATCATAAGAATAGAGAGATTTGAAGTAAATCACGGATCTACAGGCTACTGAACATTAAACTAGATTTTGTCAAAAATATTTTATAATTACATGACTTTATTACAATATAAAATTATCACTGGTTAGTTCAATTCAATTCAGCTTTATTTGTATAGCGCTTTTACAATGTAGATTGTGTCAAAGCAGCTTCACATAAATGGTCATAGTAACTGGAACAGTGTGGTTCAGTAACTGGAACAGTGTGGTTCAGGTTTTAGTGTTTAAGTTCAGTTCAGTTCAGTTTAGCTCAGTTCAGTGTGATTTAATCATTACTGAGAGTTCAAACACTGAAGAGCAAATTCATCGATGCGTAGCTCTACCAGTCCTGAACCATGCGAGGCAGTGGCGACAGCGGTGAGGGAAAAAAAACTTTGTTTATTTAAAATTTAAATTACACTTAGTTTATTTAAAAGAGAGAAGTACCATTAAATGTGAATAAACTGTAATGTTCTTTTTATTTCAATTACATTAATTGCTATCAGGTTTCAATTTAAATTTGAGTCATGAATTTTATTTTATTAAATATTTTATGAATTTAATTATTTTCATTATAGATTAAATGTTTCCATTTTTACCTAATTTTACTTATTTTATTAATAAATTTAATTATTTTTTTTCTAGATGAATTGTAATATTTTATACCTTGTTCATTAGTTTTTTTTACTTATTACATTATTATATTAATTTAATTATTTTAATTATAGATGGATTCTAATTATTTCTTTATATTTTATACCATGTTCATTACTTTTTGATTTAATTACTTTAAGATGAATTGTAACTATTTTTATATTTAAACCATGTTCATGACTTTTTTCTTGTAATTTTCTTCTGTTAATTAATTTAATTCTTGATGAAATTTATTTTTTAAATATTTTTTATGTCTGTTTCATTACTTTTTAGAAAATTATTTATTGTCTTAATTTAATTATTCAAAGTCTAAAGTAATTGTAACTATTGTTTACATTTTATATCATGTGTATTACTTATTATTTTTTTATATTAAACTATTTTAATCCCCCACACATGCTTCACTGCATAACTTTTATTTTTAAGTTTAAGTTTCATCTTAAAACTCACTTATTTTCTGAATGTTACAGTCAATAATGCTCATTTCATTTTTGCTATTTGTTCTCGTCTTTGTTATTTCTTTTATGAATTATTAGTCTGCTATTTTCTCTAACCTTTTAGTTTTTTTCCTCCTACTTTTGTTGAAAAGCATCGTTGAGTGCTGGAAAGGCGTTATATAGAATACATTCATTATTATTAACGGCAACATGGAGGCTCAGTGGTTAGCACTGTGGCCTCACAGTGAGAAGGTCAATGGTTCGGGTTTGCATGTTCTCCCCGTGTTGGTGTGGGTTTCCTCCGGGTGCTCCGGTTTCCCCCACAGTCCAAACACATGCGCTATAGGGGAACTGATCAACTACACTGGCCGTAGTGTAAGAGTGTGTATGGGTGTTTTCCAGTACTGAGTTGCAGCTGGAAGGGCATCCGCTACGTAAAACATGCTGGAGTATGGACTATGCTGAAGGAAAATGAATAAATGAATTATTATTAATAATTCTGGATGAATTGTAGTTATTTTAATATATTTTATACCACGTTCATTACCTTTTAATTATTATTTTATTACATAAATAACATGTTAATAACTAAATCACTTTGTAGAGTTAACCTTGCATCTTTGACCCACATGTAATGCCTTTTTACCTTAAAATCTGACAGAGTGTATAAATCTACTATAGATATGGTGAACTGTGCTCTAGTGCACCGCCGGCACTTTTATTTCACTCCTGTTTGCAATCATTTACCAACCAAATCAGCTTCTCCACAATAGAGTCTCCGACCACAGATTTACACACAATCACCGAGTTCTCAAAAACACTGATTCATTATTTGAGCGAGGTTTAATCTGCAGCTCGCCCCTGTGAACAAATAAACCTGCTCTCACATTTCTGAAGGAATTACAGACGTGTTACGTACTCTTGGAAATTAGAAAAGAAGAGATTTATTCTTCTCCTACCTGTAACCTCTGGCACAGAAGCACAGTATCTGTAGAGTCTGAAGGTTAGTGTGTGTGTGTGTGTGTGTGTGTGTGTGTGTGTGTGTAGTTTGTGATGATAGAATGAATGTGTGTGTGTGCATGAGAGAGAAATACTGTGTCTGAGAGAGAGATTGTGTGTGTGTGTTGCTGAGAGAGAATAAATATGTGTGTGTAGTGTGTGTGTGAAAGAGAGAAGGATTTTGTGAGTGTGTGAGAGAGAAAGAGTGAATGAGTGAGTGTGTGTGTAGTTTGATTGCGTGAGAGAGAATGATTTTGTGAGTGTGTGAGTGAGAAAGAGTGCATGTGTGAGTGTGTGTGTAGTAGGCAAGGGTTCGTTCGCTCTCAGGATTTGCCTCGTCACTGTTGCGCGGCTCACTGATCTCAGTAGATGATGACAAACTGATGATAAACACACACACACACTCGGACACACACTCAATCAACAGCTCAGACATGAGAGGCAGAAAGAAAGGTAGAGCAGAACGCTTATTAATTATTCATCTTAAAAATGTTTGAATCTTTTTTTTATCTAAAGTAAATCTTAGAAGACTGTTTTCGATTTTAATCTGATGTGTTATTTGTTGTTGTTATTGTGATAAATCTGTTTTATACAGTAAAGTTTTTATATAAACTGTTTGTAGATTTTAATACTTTTTCTGCACTTTAAAAAATGTAAAGTCAGTACAACAAAAAAACATAATCCTTATTTCCTTTGGCTTTTCTGGTTCACTCAACTTTTGAAAACATCAGCTGCACTGACCTTAAATTATTTGTCAGTAATACAAAATACGTTTAGTTGGGTTAACAAAAGATTATTAGTTTTCTGGAGAGGTGAACTTCTCTGTAGTGCCAACTGAAAATGTGTTGTCTGCAGAACTGGAATGCCTGATGTTGAGTGAACAAAAAACAGTCCTTATTCCCTTTAGCTTTTTCTCGTGTTCGTGTACTCAGCTTCTTTTTTTTCACCTTTAATTGATAGGACAGAAGAGAGTATAGGAAAGTGTGGGGAGAGGAGAGAGGGAAAGGATCTGGACCTTGAGGCGGGAATTGAACTCGGGTCACTGTGAACTATGTTTGTTTGTTCTGATAATGTTTTATTTCTTAGTTGCAATTTCCAAAATATTTTCTTTGTTCACTCAACTTCAGACATTTTAGGTCAGTGCAACTGATGTTTTCAAAAGTTGAGTACATGTCGGTGCCAGTGGTGTAGTGGTTAGTGCATCGACACATGGCACTCTGGTGTTCATGGTGACCTAAGTTTGAGTCCCACCTTGAGGTCCTGTGCTGATCCTTGAAATGGCTGAAAATCTGATCCAGCACCACAAAACCAGCCACAAATCAAAATTGTTGATTTTTATTTTATGGCAAAAAGCATTGGATCATTAGTAGTTAATATATATTTTAATAAAATGTAGATTAAAAATATAAAAATCTCAAGTAAATCTTAAAAAACTTATCTCAAGCTATATGCATTTTTTGCTGTTGGCATTCTTTTTATTGTGATAAACCTATATGTTTTATAGAAAGTGTTTTTATAAACTGTACTTTTTACCAGTTTTTAACCTGGAAGCACAGAAACAGCCAAAAACACATTGTGTATGGGTCAAAATTGTCCATCTGTCTTTTATCTCAATAATCATTAGGTTTAATAATTGATCATGTTTCATTATTGATAATTTGCACAATTTCTACTGCAAATATGTCAAAACTTTATTTTTGATTAGTGATATGTATTAAGAGCTTAAATTAAACAACTGTAAATGAGATTTTCTCCATATTTTGATTTTCTAGAGATGTCCAATAGTTGTATCTCAGTCAGATCCTATCCTAACAAACCATATATGAGTAGAAGGTTTATTTAGTAAGCTTTCAAGTGATATGTAAATCTCAGTATTCAAAAATTGCCTGGTTTTGTGTTCCATGGTCAAGAATATAGTAATAAACTCTGTCTCTATTACTCAGTTGTGCTTTTATTTGTTGACATTTACTGTAAATATATTTACTGCAAACGATACTTATCTGAGTTACTGATATTGTAGTTTTAATATTTCAGTGTAAATGTGTCCTAATATTATTTATAAATGAATGTACTGGCAGTTTATTACAAGGTTTCTGTAGTGTAATATACAACACCACCCTAGACAATGCAAACTATTACACGTGCAAAAATGATATTTTTACAACTGTTCAAAGTTGTTGGAATAAGGATCAAGCTCCTGTTATGCAATTCAAAAGCACAGTTAAACGTGGAAAATAAAAACATGAATCACAAAATAGGGAAAACTGCTAATTTATGGATATTTTTTGCAGTGTATCCTGTAGCAGCTACACCCCAGTACTACAATAACACTGGTGATTGTTGTATAATTGCTTGTTTTGTAGGGCTGGTTCACTGATTACTCAGTTAATCTCCCACCTTTCACAGGTAAAGTCACAGTGTAATGTGCAAAAGATTAGATTAGTCATGCTGTTGTCATGTGCAGAGCTTTGTGAATAATATGCAATGTTGTTGTTGAGTTTTGCAATAATAATATCTTCATTAGCTATGTTTTTTAAATCATTTATTTATTTAATGATATTAGAATAAACAGTTGAAATATTTTTTTAGATCTTATTAATTCTAGTTCAGACAAAAAAACTCCAAATATTTGTCTTTATAACACTATGAATGAGTGAAAACCTGATATGCAGATATTCTGACTCTGATTGGCTGTTGTCATTTTCCTTTCTCGTCTCGACTCCACCCACTAGTTTTTATTTTCAGCTCTGGGTTCACCTTTGGGGCTCCAGCCAATAACAGAATAGCAACTACTGGGGAGGCGGGGCTAAAGATTAAAACAACCAATGTACAAAATAAATGTAATTTATCAAATATATTGCATATACTATTACTATTGCATATACTAACTAGCGCGATAACGGTAATTTTTTCAATATTTTGTGCAGTTGTAGTGCTGATGAGGGTTGTGGTGTGTGTAATTCCTCAATGAAGCCATTCATTGTTGACTCGGACAGGTTGTTAAACAGCACTGGAGTCTCCGGTGTCATCATTACGCTCTGCTCCTGGGATGTTTGCTGTGTTAAATAAGCATCTGTTGTTTGTTTCATGTACACACCAAAGATTCTGAACACAAAATATACAGTGCTCAGCATAAATGAGTACACCCTATTTTGAAAATAAATATTTTTATCCATTTCCCAGTGAATATAGCCAATAATTGTGATGTATTTACACAAAAAACAGTTTTCTACAATGAAATAGGAGTTTAGTCAGTGAACATCTTTAGAAATCGAAAGATAATACGATTAAATACCAGTTATTGCAAAATAAGTTAAAATACAACATTTTTAATGTTCTTCTTTTGATTTGTTCTGTTTATTCAGTTTTTATTTAATATTTTCCCTAAACATATTAATTTTTGATACATTTTTGGATTTGCGATCTGCAGTTTTTAGTTAGATTAGTTCATTAGATTGTCTTCAATACTGACTAATCTACTGTATATGCACAAATAAACTACTTTGAAAGAGAGATCTGTGAGCAGTCACAGTGAACTAATTTTATGCGTGTTAACACTGTGTAATAAATATAAACCTTTAATGAGCTCTCGATAATTGATGTTTAGAGATGCATAATTTTATTTAATGTTTCATGGATGTGCGTGCTTTATTTTTGTGTTATAATGACCCGTGCTGAACTCAGGCAGTCAGACATATTCAGTTTAGTATGATCGGCATTTCTGTAGCTTAAGGATCTGATTTGGGAATCATGCGTCAGGATATTTGATCATAGCTCAGACTAATATAAACTCAGGATCTGAATACAGAAGTCAGTGTTTATTAGCAGGAGACTGTCATGTGTGTATAAAGGGACAGTTCACCCACACTGTATAAAGAAATTTGTTGTTACTTCATTTAAAAAAGTGAGTAAACCCAGAGGAACCTGGAACTTTTAGGTTTCATCAGGTGAATGATATATGAATAAACGTTCAGAAAAGAGATGGTAAGTATTAACTGGTGTGTTCATAATTAGAATAAAAAACAGTTTGGTATAATCAGAAGATTAATTGAAATAAAAGTGTAAAGGTTGGTGTGTGTGATCAGAATATTGACAGAATTAAAGTGTAAAGTTTGGTGTGTGTGATCAGAATATAGACAGAATAAAAGTGTAAAGTTTGGTGTGTGTGATCAGAATATAGACAGAATAAAAGTGTAAAGTTTGGTGTGTGTGATCAGAATATAGACAGAATAAAAGTGTAATGTTTGGTGTGTGTGATCAGAATATAGACTGAATAAAAGTGTAAAGTTTGGTGTGTGTGATCAGAATATAGACAGAATAAAAGTGTAAAGGTTGGTGTGTGTGATCAGAATATAGACAGAATAAAAGTGTAAAGTTTGGTGTACACTTTTATTTTTATCTTCTAATTACAGTTCATCTTCTAGTTTATGAGAAAAACTTAAACTCATTTTTATTGATTAAATTTAATAACAAACTCAACATTTTTATTAAGGAATTTCTCTTTTCTTCTTCTCTCCATCAGCCGAGAGCCGCGACTCCATGAGTTCCTCGCGGGCTTCAGTTCACGGTTCCTCCATGTTCTCCTCCATGACCAACTCCGTCTCTGATCCGCGTTTCCGTTTCCGGTGGCGGGCCATCGGTGTGGCGGCACTACTAGCATTAGCCGTCCTGTTGTTTCAGCACCACACATCCACTGACCACGGATCGGACGCCCCTGAGAACAGCCCACGCTCATGGAGATCCAGTCGAGACGTCTCTGGTGCAATGGTGGATGCAGATCCAATCGGGACACGGTATAACGACACGTATCCGCTCAGCCCTCCAGAACACACAGTCAACGGGATCCGCTACCGTATCGCAGTCATAGCAGATCTGGACACAAACTCGCGCAGTAAAAAGGACAATACTTGGTTCAGTTATTTAAAAAGAGGACATGTTCTGGTATCGGAGAGCGGAGACAGTGTTTCGGTGGAGTGGGATCCAAATACTGTGGCTCTGGAGAGCCATCTGTCGGAGAAGGGCCGCGGGATGGAGCTTTCCGAACTGGTGGCGTTTAACGGACACTTGTACAGTGTGGATGACCGTACCGGTGTGGTGTACCGGATCGAGGGGAACCGTGCCGTGCCATGGGTCATTCTGACAGATGGAGACGGCAGCGTATCTAAAGGTAAAACTAACATTAAAAATAATAAACTAGGGCCTGTTCCATGATGCCGGCTAAACAAACTCAGGATTACAGGATTAATTTTTTAGTGCAAACCAATGCAGTCAGGCTTTTTATTTATTTATTTATTTTTTAGTTCTTTTAGTTTAAAATTCAGAACTGAAACAATAAAAAAAAAACAGAAAGAGAAGTAGAATGGCGGGATGAAAAATGCTGTCCATGAACAAGGACAGCTAAAAGAAAACAGCTTGCTTTATAAGTGAAGTTAACCTCAAAATAACCTGAAGATAACTAGAACAAAATCTGAATGAAGCCAAGACAAAGCCTAAAGATAACCAGAACATAACCTGAAGATAACCAAAACATAACCTAAAGATAACCAGAACATAACCTGAAGATAACCAGAACATCATTTGATCATAACCAGAACATAATCTTAATATAACCAGAACATAATCTTAATATAACCAGAACATAACCTGAAGATAACCAGAACGTAACCTGAAAATAACTTCGACAGATGACAGATATTATCATCTTCTTGTTCAGACCCTGTGATAGTTGCACTCAGCCAGCTGTCCATTATGAATTCTGAAAATATTGTGATGTCTGTCTTTATACAAATGTTACTTTAAATAAATAATGTGTTAATTTGTAACGTACACCAATAGGATTCCGCTATATAATCTCCATCTTGTGATCAGTTGTGGAAATTCATTTGGAGCGCAAACTCTCCCAGTGCATTTTGAGTATTACTAGCTGTCGAGTGTGCATGGGTTGTACTCTCGTTATTGTGGTGTATTATGGGATTGATTGAGTGCACTTCAGAATGTACAATATGGTTTCCGACACCATTACAAATGGCTGCTCCCTCAAGTAGTGCACTATTAAGGGTATAGGGGGTGATTGATTTTGGATACAGCCTCAATGTTATGATGCAGTGCTGCTTTACTGCATCCTCAAATGTGTGACCTTTGACACTGGTGTCAGGTTTTAAGGCGGAGTGGATGGCGGTGAAGGACGAGCGTCTGTATGTTGGTGGTCTCGGTAAGGAGTGGACCACTATCACCGGCGAGTTCGTCAATAATAACCCAGAATGGGTGAAGGTGGTTGGTTTCCATGGTGACGTGGAGCATGAGAACTGGGTACCGCGGTACAGCGCACTGAAGAGGGCAGCAGACATCAAACCTCCAGGTTAGACCACACACACAAACACACACTCACTTTGAGAGGTGATCACATGACCACAGGGGCTGTGATGTTATACTTAAAGGGACCGTGCACCAAAAAATTAAAATGTCCTCAATATTTACTCACAATCAAGAGGTTGTAAACTTCAATGAGTTTCTTTCTTCTGTTGAACACAAATGAAGATATTCTGAAGAATGTTGGATAAAACAGCCTTTGACTTGCGTAGTAGGAACAAAAAACACAATGTTTTTTCCAGCATTTTTCAAAATATCTCCCTTTATGTTTAACAGAGGAATTTGTATTAATGGAGAATGAGGAAAATGAGGACAGAATAAAAACATTTTTAATGAACTATCCCTTTGAAATATTTCTCATGATATACAATGCAAAATCCACTCCACATATAAACATAAAAGACAATTGGTGAAACGTATAAATATATTTTAGAAAATTATTTAAATTATTAATTATTTATATTTTGAAAATCAGGGTTATTCCTCTAATGCAGGGGTGTCAAACTCAATTCCTGGAGGGCCGAAGCCCTGCACAGTTTAGTTCCAACCCTGCTCCAACACACTTACCTGTAGGTTTCAAACAAGCCTGAAGGACTCAATTAGTTTGATCAGGTGTGTTTAATTAGGGTTGGAACTAAACTGTGCAGAGCTGCGGCCCTCCAGGAACTGAGTTTGACACCTGTGCTCTAATGGCTCGTTTCCACTGACTGGTACAGTGCGGTACGGTTCGGGTCGGTACTGGTCACATTCATCAGGCTTGCGTTTTTACTACTAAGGGTACCCTTTTGGTGGGCGGGGTGTATGACAGAGAGTTTAAGTCAACGTCGCTCGAATAAATGTCTACAGTAAAGCCGTACAGGTCGTTCACATATCATATGAGAAGCTTCTCACAAAACAGATGCTTCATACACATAAATACTTGTTTATAAATGTTTATTACTAACTTTTCTATGAACATGAGTTGATTATAAATGCAGATCAATGACACTGCGAAATAGGCTACTGTAACATCTGTAATAATATAAAATAAATATATAAATGCAACATAGATGAACACATACAGACACTTACAGTCTCCGATATGTTACCACTTACAGATAAACTCCACACAGCAGACATTTAGTCCTTACTTGAGTTAAAAAATAAACGCAACATAGCCCACAGTCAGCGCAGACCTCTCATCTGTGTCGGTAATCTTCAGCAGCACATGTAAGCTCTGTTACAGAGTCATTCTGTCATTCCCAGTTCATAATAGTCCAGAAGGCGATGATAATCATGGCAGTTTGTTTGTGATTTAGGTTGCTGGAACAATTTGCTCCTTTTTTCCGCGCTTCATTCCTCCGTTTGTCCTTTTCTTTGTAAATGGATCAGATGACGGAGACACTTCAATAATCACGCACATGTTATTATCATCAGCTCAAGAAGTTCGTTATATCAAATAAAGATGTGAACACAAGCTCCCTGCAGAAAGCGAAAACCGCTCACACTTTTTGACGGGCTCGTGAAGCAACAACAGCACTAGGCAGATTTTTCTTCTTGGCTTTGTGTCTGTTCATCAAGACGATGACAAGGTTTGTTTGAGCTCGGCTCATCCATGGCTGGTTATTATATGCATATAGTATATCCATGTAATCTCTCGTCTGTGTATTAGAACATGGCGGATCCTTTGTTTACATTTTGTCTAGCTCCAAGAGCTTGTGACGTATCTCTGTAACCAATCAGCAGTCAGCTGTGCGTGTAGCTCCACCTTTTGGTACCCTTTCTAGTGTTTGGTACCCTTTCAAAAGGGTGCCGAAAAAGTGGTTCGGTACGCTTTTTGACCATAAAAGCATACTGTACCATACCGTACCACTCAGTGGAAACGGGGCATAAATATTGCTCTCTGGACTCTTCAGAAGTTAAAACATCAGTTTAAAATGATTAATAACATGTTTTGGTTATTTTGTGCAACAAATAAAAAATGACAGTATAATTAAATATTTGAGTAAAACAGTTTTGCTTTTCTATGCCAAAAAAAGTCAATTAGAGTATGAAAAATTTGGCATAAAATAACAAAAAGTGACATGTTTAAAATAATAATGCGAACAGGTGTGTCAGTAATCAGACCTGGGTGTTACTAGAGAAACTGACCTCAGGGGCCTGTTTCAGGAAGGAGGTTCAACCAACTCTGACTTTAAAATTGAACTTTGTGTTGATTTACCAAGAGATTAAAACTCAGTTTTGGGTTTCAGAATAGCTGATCTGAGTTAGGTCAGTCAAGTCTGAGTAGACCAACTCAGAGTTAAGCGCGCACACAGCGACTATAAAAAGGCATTATCAATAGAGCGCAGATATTACGAGTGAGCATGCCAACATCTGAAAAAAAGAGATCAGCATTTCTGTCTCCAGCTTAACTTGATGTGCTCATGCAGAGTTATAGCAAATATGAGCATATATTAATAAAAGCAACACCACTGCAGCAGTGAAGCAGAGAGTTAGCGTGAGGAAACAAATAGCTGCTCAAGTGAATGTGTAATTTTACATTTACATATTTAAATATAATAAAATCAGTGATGTAATGTGTGACGTTTATTAACTTTTCACTTGATAAAGGGGGGAATTTGCCGTAATGTTGAAGTTATTTCAGATGAAAGTGCATTATATTACATAAAATAGGCATCTGCATAGTTTTTACAACAAATCTGACAAAACAAGAATGCAGATAACCTGAACTCACTGCTCAGTGAAAATGTTTAATTTAAGGTTCCCACTTTCACACACTTTGATCAATTTAAGATAAATTGTCTAAAATTGAGTTTTTAATCATGTAAAAGTGCACTTGTGTGTGTCTGCCTTTATTATTGATCCAGTGGTGGAGGTTGATATGACATTTAGAATGTAAACAGAGCTAAACAATAGTGTTAAAACGAGTAATAATTCCATTAATATAGAAATAGTACACGTCCCTGTCGAAAGGTCAGTAAAGTTAAGCTAATTATTTATTTTTTTGCAGTAATATCAAAGGTAAAACTTAACTATGGTATTGAGTCGAATTATAATTTTCCCCAAAAAAAAGACAAGCCATTCACTCTCGTAACGTTCTGTGTGACTGAAATGAATCACTACAGCTAAGGCCAGAAATACCTCTTCGGAGGAGACCGGCAGAAACTCAAGAGTTTAGAGCAGTGGTTCTCAAAGTTTTTTCATCAAGTACCACCTCAGAAAAAAATTGTCTCTCCAAGTACCACCATAATGAGCAGTATTGAAATACAATAGCATAGTAGGCCCAGTAAAGCAGCTACAACTCTGCACAGTAAAAAAAAACGTAGCAGATTACCTCAGAAATATAGGCTATGTCATATGGCACATTATATACATCATTTTTGATACATTTAGAAATATATGTAGCACGTACATGACATGTTTCATTCCTCCGCGTACCACTATAAGCAAGCCCCCGTACCACTAGTGGTACACGTACCACAGTTTGAGAACCACTGGTTTAGAGAATAAACCCTGCTCCAGACCAGGTTAGGTTCACAGAGTAATTGACCACAGTAACTGATTCTGAGTTAAAGTTACCTCTTTTTCAGAAACAGACTCGACTTACCCTGCTTTCTCAAATCTGACAAACCTGCCATTTTGAAACAGAAAACCCAGAGTTTCTCTCATTTCAGGGTTAACATACTCTGAGTTATATATATATATATATATATATATATATATATATATATATATATATATATATATATATAAAACCTCCTAGGGCTTAAGTGGCTATTTAAAATACTTTTATATTTTGTAACAGACATACAGTACAGGTTTTGCAGCATATGAAATGTCCCAAACTCTATTTTAACTGTCCAAAATGGGAAAAAATGTTTTTAAAAAAATTGTATGTTAAATATGCATTAAAAAACATTTTGAAAAAAATGGTTTATGTAAATTCGGACCACGAGTCCACATATATGGACACCATTATTCTCTAAATGTCCCAAATAGCAAATAGAAATAAAAAATGCATGTAAAAAACACACCTTGGGCCTTAAGAGGATACACCAAAAATAATATAACAGATGTAAGATGATATAAATGTTTATAATATGTACTGTCTAAAAAGCATAGTAATATAATTTCAGATATATATATATATATATGTATACTATCAGGGTGTCCACGGGGTCTTAAAAAAACATTCAAAAGTCTCTTTGTGCAGACTCTTGTGCATACATTTAGTTTATTATAGTTTTGTAAATGTTTTAACTAGATTTTGCTTGTTGTGACACATTTAAAATAAATTAAAATAGTTTTCATGAGGCAATTTAACATCTTTTTCATTGGCCCAACCATGCCATTAGAAAAAAATCCTTACCGTTTAGCCCGTATAAGTCTGAAATTAGCTTCTTAATGGTCTTCAAAAGTCTTGACTTGGTGAAACCTGCAGAAACCCTGATTATATAAATGTGATGTGTGTGTTTATCAGGTTATCTGATCCACGAGTCAGCGGTGTGGAGCGAGCGTCTGCAGAGATGGTTCTTCCTCCCGCGGCGAGCGAGTTCACAGCGTTACGATGAAACGGCAGACGAGCGTCGCGGCACAAACCTGATTCTGCGCTGCTCCTCAGACTTCAGCAGGATCTCTGCATCCCGTGTCGGCCCGCTCAAGCCCACGCTCGGCTTCTCCTCCTTCAAGTTCATCCCGGACACCGACGACCAGATTATCCTAGCGCTGAAATCTGAGGAGGACGCGGGAAACATCGCCACGTACATCACCGCATTTACACTCGACGGCCGGATACTGCTGCCCGACACCAAGATCGCAGACGTCAAATATGAAGGGCTGGAGTTTATATAGAGGCGGAGTCATAGCCACGCCCACACAAGGGCGGAGCAATTCAGTTACTTTTAAAACTCATATATTACAATCTTCAGTCAATTCTTTACACAAGTAACCAAATGTGTTACGAAAAGAAGGAAAGTAATGTGAAATTTTATTTATTTTTATTTCATTTTATTTTTTAGGATCAAGATTATAATATATTACTTTTAAAAGCACCTTTCAGCACTCTCTATTGACTTTTCATTGGAGCAGGAGATTATTAGACATCATTCTGTTTAATGAGTCAGAAATTACAAGGAGGTGGAGCTTCTCCAATGCAAACTCAATAGAGGGGGTGGGGCTAGTGTGAGGGGGTGTGGTCTAAATGTGCTCCGTCTCTATAGATGCACCAGATCAGTCCAAAAATTTAACATACGATGTTTGTACAGACGAGCGTCTTCGTGTGGGACACGAAACACTACAGAAGCTCAGGGGACTGAAACTACGGGGAACAGATGCAATAATAGAGGAATCCTCTAAACAAACAGAAGAAATGCACTGGAGAATAATGAGAGGAATTCCAGGAACAGTCTTAACAAATGATTTGCCTTTATTATTAAAAAAAACTACAAAACCTCAAAACCTATTATAGTGGAAACACTTTAAAATAAGATCCTATCTGTTCACATAACTCACAACATAATGACTAAAATATATAGAGAATTATATATACACAAAGTCAACTCTATTATTCATTGTTGAAATATATATATATAAATTTAAGTTTGTTTTGACATAATACATGTGTGTGTATTATATATATATATTTATATTATATATAATTATTATGCATATGTGATACACACATACAGAACATCTAAACTATAAAAAATTAATAGCATAATATAATACACAAACACAACTGTATTATTAAATTATTAATATATATATATATATATATATATATATATATATATATATATATATAAACTGTTAACAGATGAAGCTTACTCTAAAGTGTTACAATCACACGAGTTGTTTTAGTGTGTTTTTTAAGTGTATGAACAACACTGGAGATCTTTATATAATATTGTTTGATTCATGACCGTAATTAAAAGTTAATGCAGAGACGTGCATATTTAAATGCATATGCAAATAAACTTTATTAATATTCATTTTTGAGTGTCCCGACCCTTTCTGGAGTTTATAATTCATTTATAATTTATTAATAATGCATGTTTTCCACTCTAATAGGCCTATTCCTGATGGATTTCAGGTACAGAATCAGTGTTTTGATCAGAGTATTGTGTTGAATGGGGTGTTTATGTGCAGGTGTCAGAGTTTAGTTCCCATGATGACCAGGTTTGCTGGCAGACCGTCGACTTTCAGCACCTGAAACACGTTCAGCGTCTTCAGGAAGTCCAGCATTCGTCTGTCGTTGGATCTGAACTCGCTAAAAACTCCTTTAGACCCTGAGAAAAACACACAGGTGGTGGACTATAGTAGACGTAGCACTAATATGCATTTCCTGTTGGCGGAGGTGTTGTTAAACTCACCGCTGTCTCTCAGCGCTGACAGCAGCTGGAGAATCAGACGCTTGGCTGCGCTGTGGTCGGGAACTTTCGAGTGGATCTGAAGAGCAATGACTGATGGATAATCCTGCAGCATGGTCTCTGGATACTAAACATATGCAGATATTCAGTAATTCAGTATATTTTGATTATAACCATGTACAATATAGATATCATAGGCAATATACAGCGTCTTATTATTTCGTTAACATTTAGTCTCAGATATATAGAGTGTTTTAGTGAAGTTTGAGCTGAAAGTATGACACAGATAATGTTCTGCAGCTCTCTGAAACTGCCCCTTTCAGGCTTTGATCCTAATTGTGGTGTTTTGGTGACTGTTGCTTTAAATGCAAATGAGATTGTGCTCTTTTCAGAAGAGGGCGGAGCTAGAAGTGCATATGCATAAACATAGTGACAGATGTAAAACAGCTTCTGTCAGTCTATGTGGCTCCTGTCGCTGTTCATCTAGAACTCCACATCTATAATCCTCTTAGTCTATGCTGACATTATCTTCAGCAGCTCAAACACTCTAATGGCTAATGGACAGACGGCTGCTTCTTACTCAGGGCTGCTGATTATGCTAATGAGGTAGAGAGACAGGCACTAGTGGGCGGGGCTTTCCCCCTCTGATGACTTGTACAAAGGGGGAATGTCAATCAAACTATAGTTAATTCATGTTGATCATTGGAGGCTGGAGATATTCACACACTGCTGACACACACCAGGGTTAAACTCCTTATTAAAGTGATTTCTGCATAACAGGCGCCCTTCTGTACCTGAGATTTATTCATGGCCGTCTTCGCATCGCTGAGAGCGAAAGCATATCCACAAACTCCAGAAGCATCGTCCAGAATCAGACTGCAGTTCTGCGACGGCATCATCTGACCCTCCACCAACCTGGCGGAGAAACAGGAGTGAGTGCAGGGGTCCAGTTCATTAACGGAGCACACTATCTAGCATTCTCACCGGTCGCCGACCAGCTCCACCTTCTGCTGCGTCTCAGTCTGCATCTCCTTAAAGATCTTCATCACCTCCGGCTGAAGAGGAAGACAGACACGGGTATGATTATTAACTCCCTTACTGCTCATCAGATCATCCATTTATTTATATATTCGAGTTAATCCCTTTATTTATCAGGGGTCAGTTGGTGTTTCTGTGTGGAGTTTGCATGTTCTCCCCGTGTTGGTGTGGGTTTCCTCCGGGTGCTCCGGTTTCCCCCACAGTCCAAACACATGCGCTATAGGGTAACTGATCAACTACACTGGCCGTAGTGTATGAGTGTGTGTGTGTGTGTGTGTGTGAATGAGTGTGTATGGGTGTTTCCCAGTACTGGGTTGCAGCTGGAAGGGTTGTAGCTGTGTAAAACATATGCTGGAATAGTTGGCGATTCATTTCACTGTGGGGACCCCTAATGAATAAAGGGACTACGCCGAAGGGTGTGTGTGTGTGTGTGTCACCTGGTCTTTGGGAGTGCAGGGTCTGATGGTGTAGACTCGTGTGGCCGGAGGGCTGCGGAACAGATCGCGGTTCCCGTGAGACGGCAGCATTCGCTAAACGTCATAAACACACACACACACACACACATCATCATCATCCTCCTCAGGAGCTCAGGGTGAGTAGCAGGTCAAAGGTCACACAGAAACACACCTGGAATTCTCCTGACAGACCTCCTCTGAAGCCCCACGGCTCCGGGTCATCAGTCAGAGCCAGTGCAGGGTGAGGAGTCTGACCTCCTGAAACACACACACACTTCAGTACACACACACTCACAACCTCCCACTCTCTTACACACACACACACATACACACTTTCTCTCACATATGCAAATACACATACACTTTCTCTCTAACACACACACACACACACATTCTCTCACACACACTCATTTATTTACCTGCACACATTCATTCTCAAACACAAACATACACACTCTGCCTCTTTCTCTCTTACACACAAACACACACACACACACACTCTCCCTCGCTCTGACACATTTACACACACTTTCACTCAGCAGCACACACTCATTCTCAAACACGCACACATACTCTGTCTCACATACATACATTCACACACACACACACACACACACACACACACACTCCCTGTCTCTCGCTCTGACACACACACACATTCTATCTCTCACACACTCATTCACTCACATGCACACACTCTCTCACACACACACAGATGTGTACCCAGAGTCTTGACGTAGGCTTTGGCCATGGTGACGCCGCTCTTGATGTCGCAGATGTAGTTGTAGAGGTCGTAGAGGATCAGCCTGTTGGGGGCGTTAGAGAGTCTGTTGAACATCTGCACCACAGCAGCGCAGCGATCATCAAACTGCTGCGCACGCACACGCCACGCACAACCCTGCACGACAACACAACACACTGCATTTACAGAGGCGTTCATAATGCATTCATATCTCACAACCGTCCTGTATTTTATGATGTGTGTGTGTGTATGTTCTCTGACCTCCTCCTCATCCGGTGTGTGTGTGTGCAGCCAGTGCAGCTCCTCCAGCATGTGTGTAGCAGTGTGTCCATGTTCATAGGGCAGATAGAAGAGCTCCGCCAGCAGTGTGAGGTCAGCCAGTGTCAGTGGTTCTGCGGTGTACAGCGGGTTGTCTCGAGGCCCCGGTGTGTGGCCCTCCGTCTGCATCGGCTCTTCTTCACTAACCTCCCGTCTGCAGCGCCCGGAGCCTTAACATACAACAACAACAACTCCCATAATGCACCACACCAGCAGACCCATCGCGTCTTCATTTCAGGAGCAATCCTGTTATATGCATATGCAAATTCATATTCAAATTCATATTTAAATTAATATTCAAATAAATATTCAAATTCAAATAAATATTCAATTCAAATGCAAATTCGAAATCTATTAAATATTCAAAACCATATTCAAAATTAAATAAATATTCAAATTCAAATAAAAAATCTAATTCAAATAAATATTCGAAATCAAATAAAAATTCTAAATCAAATAAATATAAAAATTTAAATAAACATTTAAATTAAATTCATATTTAAATCAAATAAATATTCAAATAAAATTTTAAATTCATATTCAAAATGAAATAAATATTCAAATTCAAATAAGTATTCAAATCAAATAAATATTCAAATTTAAATAAATATTCAAATTCTATTTAAATTCATTTTCAAATAAAATATTCAAATAAATATTCAAATTCATATTCAAAATCTAATAAATATTCAATTCAAATAAAAATTCTAAATCAAATAAATATTTTATTAAATTCACATTTAAATCAAATAAATATTCAAATTCATATTTAAAATATAATCAATATTCAAATTCAAATAAATATTCAATTCAAATGCATATTCAAAAATATAATAAATATTTAATTAAATATTCAAATTCATATTCAAAATTAAATAAATATTCAAATTCAAATAAATATTCAAATAAAAAATTCAAATTCAAATAAATATTCAAGATCAAATAAAAATTCTAAATCAAATAAATATTTAAAATTGAATTAATATTTGAATCAAATAAATATTCAAATTCAAATAAATGTTCAAATTCAAATATTCTAATTTTAATAAATATTCACATTCAATTTAAAGAAATATTCAAATTCAATTTAAAATTCATATTCATAATAAAATAAATATTTAAATTCAAATAAATATTAAAAATTAAATAAATATTCAAATTCATATTCAAATAAATATTTAAATTCAAATAAATATTCAATTCAACTTCATATTCAAATTCAAATAAATATTAAAATTCATATTCAAAATCTAATAAATATTAAAATTCAAATAAATATTTAAAATCAAATAAAATTTAATATTTGAAATAATTTTTTTATTTAAATTAAAAGAATATTTAAATTCATATTCAGTTTTTTTATTAGCATTTAATTTTAAAAATTTGAAAAGCATTGAAAAGAAAAATTTGATTGTAGTAAAGACAAAATAATAATAAAATTATAGTATTAAATTATATTATAAATAATATTAATATAATTAATGTATATATATATATATTTTTCCCCCTTTTCATTTCTGATTAATAGAGATTTATATTAATTATCATTAAGTTTATAATAATATTATTTATTTGGTTTAATATTGTCAATAATAGTTTAATATTATGTTATTTATATTAATATGTAAATATAATAAATATTTAACTTTTAGTTTTGTTTCAGTTTATTTAAATAAACACAAATGAATATTAATGACCAGTGATTAACGATTATAACCCAGTCAGATGTGTTTTTACCATCAGGTTGCTCAGCTCTGCTGAACTCCACCAACCAATCAGTGAGCGCTAGCTGCAAAGCCTCATGGGGGTTGTAGTCTGACCCCTGATCGTCTCCCTCTGTGGCATCATTCACAGACAGACACACTTCAGTAATAGTGAAAATATGATGATTATCATCTGCATTTATGTTTCATCGCTGTATTCATACCCATAGACACGTCCTTCGGTGCGCTGCTGGATTTGCACCATGTGGCCAGAGTGTGAAGAGCCACAAAATTGGGCTCAAATTCACAGTTGGGGTTTGTGAGGACGCCTCTGAGTTTGGGGATGAGTTCTGTGGGTCGGTTCTTGTAGGGTCCCAGAAACAGTCTCTGGGGGTCGTAGTCATTGGCGTGGATGTTGTCCCAGATCACCGGCGGTCTCCGCAACACCGCGGAAACCTCCTCTATAGAAGCAACACTGATGTCCTGAGAAACCACCTTCGGCCCTGAGGGGGAGGACGCAAACACAGCACAGAAAACACGGCATCATTCTCCTGCAGTTCTCACGCAAAATTACATTTACTCTTATGCATTTGTGCTTTTGTTAAGATTTATAGTTGAGTATTCATGCATTTATGATTTTACATTTGATTTAAGTGTGCATTATATTAGACTTAAGAGTGTGTTTTGATGCATTTATGATTTTATATTTAATTAAAGATTGTATATTAATGCATAATTGATTTTATAATTAATTTAAGAGTGTATATTAATGCATAATTGATTTTATAATTAATTTAAGAGAGTATATTGATGCATTTATGATTTTATAATTAATTTAAGAGTGTATATTGATGCATTTATGATTTTATAATTAATTTAAGAGTGTATATTGATGCATTTATGATTTTATAATTAATTTAAAAGTGTATATTGATGCATTTATGATTTTATGTTTAATTTAAGAGTGTATATTAATGCATTTATGATTTTATAATTAATTTAAGAGTGTATATTAATGCATAATTGATTTTATATTTAATTTAAGAGTGTATATTGATGCATTTATGATTTTATAATTAAAGAGTGTATATTAATGTATTATTGATTTTATAATTAATTTAAGAGTGTATATTAATGTATAATTGATTTTATAATTAATTTAAGAGAGTATATTGATGCATTTATGATTTTATAATTAATTTAAGAGTGTATATTAATGCATTTTTGATTTTATAATTAATTTAAGAGTGTATATTGAAGCATTTCTGATTTTATATTTAATTTAAGAGTGTATATTAATAAAATAGAGTCAGTTAAGATTATCATTATGCATTTCTGTCTTTTAGTTGATTTGTAACCTTAATGCATCCATGCACTTTTTATTTTCACTTCAGGATTACCATAATGCATTTATTTTTAGTGCAGATCTTTCATTATGCTCTTGTGCATTTTTGTTTTGAGCTCATATAGAAATGTCATTAATTCATGCATGTCTGTGTTTGGTTTAGATTAACATAAACATGCACCTTTTGTTTCCATTTCAGATGTGTGAAAACTGATTTTACACTGTGTATTCTTGCATTTCTGCTTTCAGGTAAGGCTTGACTATGCATTTCTGTTTTGTGTGTTCACAATGTTCCTTATGCGTGCATGCATTTTTGTTTTAACTTCAGATGATCTCTTTAGCATTCATGCATTTTAGGTTTTAATTTACATTCATACAACCATGCGTTTCTGTTTTCAGCTCAGGTGTAAAGTCATGCATTCATGCTTTTCTGTTTTCATCTGTCATCGTGCATTCACATCTCTTTCATGTCAGCCAAGTGCATAAATGTGAGCAGATAAATGTCACTGACAAACCCTGACATTTGAGTCTCTAAGGTGATGACATTACCTGTCCAGAGAATGTCAATCCCAGGGTTGAGTTTCTCTCCGACGGTGTTCAGATAGGCCGACAGCGGCACGCTAGGAGTGCAGAATGCAGCGCAGTAATCTGCAGCACACACACAAACACATTAAAGATGCTGGCAGGTGTAGAATGAGCGGATATAGTTAAGAGAGTGTGTACAATCTTCAGTTTTGGCTCATTTTGGCATGCACTGAAGTAACTGATAATGATAATTCAGGAAAATATGCTGAGATAAACAAACATAAATAAACTAAAAGCACTTTAAACATATCTGTTATCAACACTTTCCATATTTTAAATAAAGTTATGAAAGTGTATAACAATGTTGTGTGTAATTTAAAGATCCTCCTTAACATAGTGAATATTCAACATTAAAGCAGCTTTATATGAGTGTTTTTGTACCTGTGGGACAGAAGAGAAAGGTGTGCGGCTCCTCCAGATGCAGAAACACCTCATTAGTGACAGAAACCTGAGCTTCAGCAAATGAACTGAACCTTTCTTTATCAGCAGGACACATTTCTGGCTCGATGTCATCAAACAGCAGCGCGAAAGACCGACAGCCGAACCCACAAACCTGCAGAGGCAAGAACACAATGCATATCAGGGAAAAGCAAAGGCGAGACATTTAAGGAGACCTATTCTGCCTCTTTATACAAAGCAACAGTCACCAAAACACCACTATTAGCATCAAAGCCTGAAAGGGTGAGTTTCATAGAGCTGGAGAACATGATCTGTGTGCTGTTCTCAGCTCAAACTTCACTAGAGACAGCAGAGACGCATTTCACATCATGTAAAAACACACATGAACACATCCTCTTCATGAACCGTCAGCATGCTGAGATGTTTATTTCAGTATGTTGACGTACTTCCAACTGAAACTGAATATTGAGTAGGGGGCGGAGCTTTAATTATGCGCATCATTCCCTCATGGGTTAAACTAAGTAAGAGGGGCGTGGCTGAAGAATCAAACTGACATCATCAAACAAGGAGCCAATCAAACGCAGATGCTCAGACTGAAGATTGCCAAAACGTGCACTATTGTCAGTGGATTAACATGCACAGATTAATTGTTCACCTACAGAATAACAATGCGAGTTAGCAAAAATAAACACTGTCATTTTAGATTTGACGCAGACTTTAATCAGCTGGTATAAAGACCTGTGTGAGCTTCCTCTTGAGCGCCGCCACCTCTTTAGGGTTGGAGAAGGTGATGTCGAGACCCGGAGAAATGGCGTAGATGAACTCTACATTATTCTCTTTAGCAGCCGAGATCAGCGTCATAAGTTGATCTGGAAAACAGTGATTTATTATTATTATTATTACAGTTTCTTTTTATTTGAGTTTCTAGTCCATATATCTAAAAATTCTTTAGTCAAGAAGCAAAAAATATTGTCTAGTTTTCAGAAATAAAGGGCTCTATATTCATGATCTGGGCGTTAAGTCTAAAGTGCATGACGGAAAAGCATTTACGGCGTGTCTGAATCCACTTTTGCTATTTTAAGGACAGAATAATTTGCTCTGTTCCCCTGTTCTCTTGAGTTCTGGCTGTGTTTTGAGCATAACCTGCATTAAACCAATCAGACTCTCGTCTCTCATTCCCTTTAAGAGTCAGTTGCGTCACACTATGGTGCATTTGCTGTTTATATGGTGACTCTGTAGGTGTAAAAACTGAACGCTTCATTAACAGAGCATCAGTATCAGTTAAACAGAGCATCTGCAGCGCGAGGATAAAGAACGAGCCTCCTCCATTCAGCCTCTTTACTTTCTCTTTACTTTCACTCTTTACTCCTTTACTTTGGTGGAGTGAGGAAACGGTGGAAACTCACTCCACCGAACACATCCTATAGTCCACACATTTAATTTTGATTATTTAATCTGTTAAGCGCAGAGATTTGTGTAAAACTATATGGTTTCAATATTTTTATTATTAGAAATTTTGGCAGACATTCACTTGAAAATACTTTGTTTTAAAAAAAGTTCTCACAATTAAACATTTGAAAAGAAAAAGAAATAATAATAAAAACTAACAACAAACAACAGTCATAAAAATAATTAAACAAAAAAATGAACATGCATTCCCCCGACTGACCACCCACCAGTGCCATCCAACAATAAATGTAGGTACTGAACACTGTTGCCAACTTAGCGACTTTTCAAACCTCCCTAGCGACAGACTTTCAAAAAAGCAACTAGCGACAAATCTAGCAACTCTTTTCGTGTGTAACTGGATGTTTTTATAGACTCTCAGGTGTCCATACTGTTCCATCCCTACTCTTCTCAGCGCCGTCGGCCCCTCCCCCACCTCGGAGCACTGACAGGCGGCCCAGACCTCGTACAGCAGCCTCTCCCACCTGCAGCCTGACAGCAGATCTCTCCTCAGCGTACTGACGGCAAATGATTTAGCACCGGCAGTGTGAGGTATTATCATTGTACAGTCAACGCGATCTGCTTCTCCTTCATTTTAACAATTTAATTTGACCGTTTATTCTTTTCTAGCTCACAATCACAGATATTTCATTGAGTTTCAGAACTTGTCTGAGTTTATTACGTCTGAGAGATTACTGCAAATTACCTACACATCTATATTAATATACTGTATTCAAACTGCAATAAATGGAGTTAAACTGACATGCTTATCATTAACTATAGGCTGTCAAACAAACAGAAATGGTAGAACACGTCAGTAACATGCAAACTGACATATGATGTAAACTTTTCAGGCATTTACATTGAAAATAGTTGGCAACAGTGGTACTAAAGGCACAGTAAACATATTAATCACAAGTTTGTAAAAGGAAATAAAAGGGGACCAGCTTTTTTTAAATAACAAAACATTGGCTATTAGGGTATATCTGATTGTCAAAACTGTTTCTAAATTCAGTTCTAATCTCCAGCAGAGGAATAATGAACAATAATAATGAAGTGTGCTCAGAAAACTGAGGTATATCCAAACACACGTCCTGTTCTTATCCACATATGCTGATGCAGACGTCTCCAAAACCCCACAGCTGCACACATCTACACGTGTGTTTATTATAAATCTGCAGATAATCAATAATACTGTTCATAATAATCACATTATACAGATGCAGATGGTCATCAATAAACTGAAGAAGCCCCCCGAGATGAAGAAGGCATGGAGGCAGTGTGTTTATACTGATGTAGAAAATCATCATTTCTGGATCATTTTAATCCTTTAATTATGTTCATCTGTAAAGATATGTGTGTGTTTTTATTCAGCAGTGTGTAAGCGTTTTGTACCTGATTAAGTGCATAACTAACGCGCTCAGCGCTGGACTTTAGAGTAGCTTTTAGTTGGTCAATTGCTCAGTCTATTTCAGTTCTTCAAGATAGCAACATGCCAACAATGCACCTTAACACACCTCCTTTATAGACCAGCACACCCATGAGTCCACAAAAGATTTGTGATTTAAACAATGTGGTGCAAAACGTGAACATTACTGTTGCGCTGGTCTGAAAATAGCAACAAATAGCGCCAAACACGACTTGCTCCCTATTGCGCGGGGTGTATGATAGGGCCCACTGAGTCAAAATGAAGAAGAACGAGTAAAATTATCTGACAATGCGGGAAGAAAAATAATCTTGTTTTTGTATTAAAAAAATTAATATTATTTAGTCAATAATAATAATTATAATATAATGTTTTTGTCAGACTACTTTGCTTGTTTTAAGGAAAAACTCACCTCATTTTGACTTATTATTTCTGAAAACAACACTATAATTTTTTACTTCTTGATTAAACTAGAAACCAGACAAAAATATAAGTAAGAACAAATCTAAATAATAATTGAATAATAATAATAATTATTATTATTGTTATTATAAAACAGTAATAAATAAATATTAACTGATTTTGCATGTTCATTATGACGATATATTGTATTATTAAATATTGGCATGTATCTAAAACTCATTCAAACACCAGAAGTAAACATCCGGCTAGGTTACAGTTAGATTTCCAGCTAAATGCAATGCAAATGCATGAAGGTAAATGCAGAAAACCTGCTTCCTCCAGGGAATACAGATCTCTCCAGTACATCCGGTGCTTGTAATCATCTTTTGGTGCGTACAGGTACGTGTTCAGGCCCAATTTCAGCTCTCTGGGAGGACGATAACACACACACACACACACACACACACATTAACACACATATAGAGATAAATGCACTGATAACCCATGATGGGATCTGATAAGAGTGTTTTATTGACCTCCTGAAGAGCTCTTTCCTCTGGCTCATAGTCCACGGCCGTCCATAAAACCCTGCAGCACACAAAGGTCACAATATAACACACTGACATTACATTTACAGCAAAAATACACTCTGATGTACACCAATGTGACAACAAATACAGTTTATTGTGTTACATAATGTCAAAAACAGGCGAAATACATTGTGTGGGTTTAATTTAATGGTTCTTTTATTCCTATAAATCATTAGTATATTAAGTAAAGCTCATGTTTTACATATTTTATACATTTTCTACTGTAAATATATCAATGTTAATTAATATCTAAAAATTCTTAAATACAGAAGCATTTTCTAGACAGGTTAAAAATATTGTGTGTTTTCAGAAATAAGTGAAAACTGAGTGAGTTTTTAATTAAAACAAGCAAAATAATCTGCCAATAGAGTAAGAAAATAATCTAGTTTTTGCTTTTGACATAAGATTATTCTGCTGACCCTGTTGTCAGATTATTTTGCTTGTCTCAATATAAAACAAACATAATTTTGACTTATTATTTCTGAAAACAAGAGTACACTAATGTACACCAAAGTGACAACAAATAATATCAACACAATGTCTAAAATAAAACACAAATTCAGCCAAAAATACATTGTGTGGGTCCAAATTAATTGTTCTTTTATGACAAAAATAATTAGTATGTAAATTAAAGGTCATTTTTTACATATTTTATACATTTTCTACTGTAAATATATCAAACTTAAATTGTGGTTACGGATTAACACGTGAAATAGACAGATTTAAAGGTGATTTTTCTCAATATTTAGATTTGCACAATGTACTTTTACATCTTATTTATATACTGCAAAAAATGCTATCAGAGTTTTTGTTCTGTTTCTAGTCCAAATATCTGAAAATACTTAAAATCAAGAAGCATTTTTTAAACAAGTTAAACATATTGTGTTGTTTTCAGAAATAATAAATCAAAACTAAGCGAGTTTTTAGTTAAAACAAGCAAAATAATGTTGTTTTTACTTTGAAATAAGATTATTTTGTTCACCTAATTGGCAGATTATTTAGCTTATCTTGAGGGGAAACCTCAATCAGTTTCTGAAAACTATATTTTGCTTGTCTAAAGAAAGCTTCTTGATTTAGGATTGTTTAGATATTTAGACTAGAAACAGGACACAAACTCTAAGTAAGAAATGTATTTAATATAAAATGTATTTATTTGCAGAGTAATATATTTCATTCATTGCATGATGCATTTAATAATGTATGTGTTGTATCATCATATTAATATCCCATCATAACATAAGGACTTAAATATTAACACAAACTGAAGCAATAGAGCAATTCACTTCTCTAAAAATGTATGATATACATAGATGTCCCCTTTAAGGAAAATTACTCATGTACTGTATATAGTAGGCAATATATATATATATCTTGACCACATTATAAACAACACTTTAACTATGTAATTTTGACCGTAATGTAATGAGATGTACCTTTGTGTAAAGCGTTATACAGATAAGCTTGAGTTGAATTGAATATTGATTTTTTTCATGAGGATTTTTCAGTCACTCACCCTCGACTACTCCACTCAGGAAGACCTTGGATTTGTTTGACATGTTTCAGCTCAGATGATCAGTCAGAAGTGAAGTGTGTGTGTCTGTATCTGCTGAAACTCAGTCGGACACTGTGTGTGTGTGTGATAATGTTTATGTTTATAATCTCTCCACTTCCTTACTGTGCGCGTGGTCACAGCGCGGCGCATGCGCCTTCCTGCAGCTGTCATATAAACCCCGCCCCGCCTCTCGCCCGGCGTCAAACTCAAACGTCGGCAGTTTCAGGTAATGTTATGACGAGTAAACTGTCGAGAATGTTTGTTAAAACCAACATAGAGATTCAGACCATTAAAATAACATTGTAATTACACGGATTTATGTACAAAAAAGCGTCTAAAATGCTTGCAAATATCAAATTGAAGTGATTTACACTCATTTGTCTCCGTTAGTTCAGTGTATGCTAATCTTCGTCGTTTTACTGCCGAGATTGTTCAACGTAAAACTGAACATTTATGAGGTAAATATGAACACAATGTGTTTATTCTTTTATTTTAACTAAATGTTTCAAACTAAACACATTTTTTATGGGAATTTGTTAATTATTTTATCCCCTCAGCACATCCCCTCATTTTAGCGGGAAAACGACAGGACTGTCCGTAAGTACGTCACTATTAATAAATTGATGTATTAGGTGAGGTTTAGTGTTGTTTGCTTCAAGTGACACAAATTAGTTTGATATTTGATAGAATATTCAAGTGTCTGTATGTGCTTAAATGATGCAAATGGATTTTTGTACTAGTCAGAACTTTTAAAACATTTTGTTTTCCTCATATCAGACGTGTTGTGTGTGTGTGTGTGTGTGTGTAATACATTGGTTAAACTAAATATACAGTTAAATTCAGAATTATTAGCCTCCCGTTTATTCCCCCCCCCCCCCCCCCGTTTTCTGTTTAACGGAGAGCAGATTTCTTCAGCACATTTCTAATCATAACAGTTTTAATAACTCATCTCTGAAAACTGATTTATTTTCTCTTTATCATAATGACAGTAAATAATATTAGACTAGATATTCTTCAAGACACTTCTATACAGCTTAAAGTGACATGTAAAGGCTTCACTAGAGTAATTAGGCAAGTCATTGTATAACGATGGTTTGTTCTGTTGTCTACTGAAAAAAAATAGCCTAATGGGGCTAATAATATTGATTAAAATAAAAACTGCTTTTATTCTAGCCAAAATAAAACAAAAAACTATTTCCTGAATCTGTTCAACATCATTTGACAACATCATCATCAACTATACAACAACATCATCAACTATATATATGTATATGGGCGAAGCAGTGGTTCAGTAGGTAGTGCTGTCGCCTCACAGCAAGAAGGTCGCTGGTTTGAGCCTCGGCTCAGTTGGCGTTTCTGTGAGGAGTTTGCATGTTCTCCCTGCATTTACGTAGGTTTCCCCCGGGTGCTCCGGTTTCCCCCAGTCCAAACACATGTGGTACAGGTGAATTGGGTTGGCTAAATTGTCCGTAGTGTATGAATGTGTGTGTGGATGTTTCCCAGAGATGGGTTGCGGCTGAAAGGGCATCCGCTGCGTAAAAACTTGCTGGATGAGTTGGCGGTTCATTCCACTGTGGCAACCCCGGATTCATAAAGGGACTAAGCCGACAAGAAAATTAATGAATGAATATATATATATATATATATATATATATATATATATATATATATATAATATATAATATATATTAGATTAATAAAGGGACTAAGTCGAAAAGAAAATGAATGAATGAATATATCATCCATGGAAAAACAACTTTAATAGGGGAAAACTGTAAATGAAGAGATGTCACATTGATTAGTACATAAATCTTTTTATTCAGGTAAAGCAACATCATTACAACTGAAAAAGGATGAAAACATTTTTGGTATCACTCAAAAAAAGCAGGTTATATACAGAAAACAAACCAATTGCCATTTAAACTATGATGACAATTCACTCCTTTAATGCCTTTTCATTTTTATGTACAGAATTATATAAACAAAAGTACTTTAATAGAACCGTCAAGTAAGAAAGAGGTGAAAATGAAGTCAGTTTAGTGAAGTGCAATCAACCCTGCTGAAAAACCACAAGTATGCATTCCTGCTTAAACTCAAGCATGATCCACAGACTCCCAGTATAAGTGCATTTGTGTTTCAATGATCACTGATACTGTTAACAGAGCTTAACTTCTACTTCACCCACAATACTCCTTTAAACCTGCTTAAATTGTACAGTGGGTTTAGTAGCATGTGACCAAGGTAATAATGACGGATGACCAACAAAATACTGAATATATTGGGATAGTTCACCCAAAAATAAACATTTCCTCACCCTCACACGGTTCCAAATCTGACTTTCTGTTGAACACATAACAGGACAAATATCGCCAGTTTCACAAACGAGGTTTAAGGCTAGTCAAGATTAAATTGCATGTTTCAGCTGTCTCAACTCAACATAACTTGCAGTGAGATGCTTAAAATATGTCAGTGTCTTTTATTTTCTCCAGGTGCACACCAGTAATATATTCTAAGGTTATTTTTATAAATGTGGCTTAATTAGCCTAATTTAACAAAGCCTTAGTCTTGGCTTAATCTAAGCCTTGTTTGTGAAACTGGGCCATTGTATGTTTGAAACTGGTAACCATTGACTTCCATAGTAGGTAAAAACAAATACTATGGTAATCAATGGTTACCGGTTAACAACATTTTTCAAAGCATCTTCTTTTGTGTTCAACAGAATACAAATTTTCAAAGGGGTTTGTGAAGGGTGAATAAATGAATTACTTTTGGGTGAACATCCAAAAACACAGCAGGTGCATCATTCCTGTGATGTTTCAACAAGGTTTACATCAGGGCTCTGAGGTAACGTTAATGTGTCCATCTCCAGCTCTGCTACCTCTTCTGTCCTCTCTGAGCCTGTTTCAGCAGCGTGTCGAAGTCAAAAGACTCCAGTCGGCTCCGGGATGCGGGATCAACGTCCCGGTTGGAATCTAAATGCATAACAGGTAATCAGAAACAAAAGTGCATTATTTTCATTGATCTGGGTCTGCATTCCTAAACAGAAAAATAATTTCACAAAACACTATCCTAAAACAGCTCAAATGTTTTCAGCAATCTGCTTTGGAAAAAAGATCTTTTAAAAATTGTATTGTTATAAGGTTAAATTTAATAAGTTATTACCTTAATCATAGAGATATTCCTATATTTAGGTATATTTTTTAAATATTATATTACAAAAAGGCCAAAAAATATTCTCTCAAAAACAAATATATGTAAATATACACATTCTATAAAATACAAACTTGGTCGTTTTTATCTATATTTTTCAACTATTTAAAAAAAAATCTTTTAAAGCAATTAATTTACATATATATATATATATATATATATATATATATATATATATACACACACACACACACAATTGAAATCAGAATTATTCACCCGCAGTTTATTTTATTTAGTTAATAACTCATCTCTAATAACTGATTTATTTTCTCTTTGTCATGATGACAGCACATAATATTAGACTAGATATTAAAGACACTAGTGTTCAGCTTAAAGTGACATGTAAAGGCTTCACTGGGTTAATCAGGGTAAAGTTAGGGTAATTAGGCAAGTCATTGTATAACAGTGGTTTGTTCTGGAGACTATCGAAAAAATATATAGCCTAAAGAGGCTAATAATATTGACCTTACAATGGTGATTAAAAAATAAAAAAATGCTTTTTATTCTAGCTGAAATAAAACAAATAAGACTTTCTCCAGAAGAACAAATATTATCAGACATACTGTGAACATTTACTGAATCTGTTCAACATCCTCTGGCAAATATATATTTTTTAAAAATTAAAAGGGGGGGCGAATAATTTTGACTTCAACTGTGTGTGTGCGTGTGTGTGTGTGTGTGTGTGTGTGTGTGAGAGATAAAGAGTTCAGATGCAAAAACCTCTAAGTGCCATCTAAAAGATTCTTATAAAATTTCATTTTCAAGTTTTTATTTTCATTTCCAAAAAAAAAAACATTTTAGATAAGATTTGTTTTATTTTCATAGCAAAGGATAGCTTGTTTTTATTGCCTATAACATGAAATAACAGAACATAAACCATTGAGGCTAAGAAAAATGCACATCATTTTACAAGAAAATTTTAGGCAGCACTTTTTTTTGTTTTTGCATATGAATTCTTCATATATACACAATTGAAGTCAGAATTATTGCTGTGCTGAAGAAATCTGCTCTGTTACACAGAAATTGGGGGGGGAACTAAAAACTCTATATATATAAAATTTGCATACTTGTTTTTTTATTCTAGAACACAATCTTTCGTTTAGGCTAAATGTTAACGTTTTTATTACAAAGTTGCAATTTTTGTATTTTGAAACTGTTAAAGTCAGTCTCAGCAACCTTTATGAAAACTCTGAGCTCTGAAACTGCTATTTAGGAGAAATCTTAAGTGCTAAGATCAAATGTTTTGTAAATACAGGCTCTGGAGGGGCCCAAATTATGTCATTATATTTAAATATGAAACACTGTGAATCAATAACAAAATTTAAAACTGATGACATCATTATAATACAAAACAATAAACAGTTTTATTAATTACAATTACTAAAACACATTACAACAATTAATGACATAATTCTACATTTCACTGCAAGATTAAAAATGTAATTGCTTGTGCACTTTCAACAGACAATCAATAATATCTATAATTTCTATAATAATAATATCTATAATTTCTTATATTATACTTCATATTAGCCTAACAAATCATCACCACAGAATAATAAAGTCAATCAGGAGACCAACCTAAATCTGCATAGTTGGATTTACAGAACTGTCGTCTGCCGCCGAAGCAGATGTCGAAGGGCAGCTCGTCTGGACGCCTCAGTTTCCCGCCGTTCTCAATAGCAGCGTAAGCGTCGTCAGTGTTGTAATACGTGACAAAACCATAGTTGTCTCTAGAAGAAGATAAAGGAAAAACACACAATGTTAATTCCAATATAATTTGAGCACATGGCTAGTTTTCTGAATCACTGGTTGATCTTTGTTACCCGTGACTCCTGAGATGAACTGTACAATCCTCAACCTTCCCGAACAGTGAGAATCGATCTTTGAGGTCTGAAGGTGCCATATTTTCCCTGATTCCTCCCACATACACCACTCTACGCTCCTCCTGAGGGGCATGGCAAATGTTAAATACTGCACATTCAGGAGCACATTGAGAGCACGACGACGGGTTGTTGAATTCAATATAAAAGAAATAAACACTTGAGGTAATGATGTGGTGCATTATTCTCTAATAATTCAACAGCCAGGAGTGATATATTGAGCTTGACGAGGGGCTGTAGAATTGTTAAAGAATAATGCACATCTGAGGTGGTGATATGGAGCGGTATTTTTTCAATCATTCAATGTTTAGGAGTGAATTATTGGGCTTGACGACAGGCTGATAAATTATTAGGAAGTGCTGCACGACTGAGGTGGTGATATTGTGCATTATTGTCTAATAATTCAATAATCAGAAGTGAATTACTGTGCTGTAGTGTTCTGATGTGATTTCTAGCTCATTCAGCGGAGTGATATGGAGCTGTAATGCGCTTTAAACCTGCCAGAACTACTTTAGCTGTGCGTTTATTTGATAATAACCAAACACCATAGAATGAGCCAATCAGAATAAAGCATTCACACATTTTAACATGGTATAATGAACAATCGTTTGTACACCTACTATTGCTTTCTGCTGCCGGAGTTTTCGAGCCTCTTCATGTCGTCGGTTCAGCTCCTTCTGCCTACGACTAAAACAACATCTGATTTAGATTCACAACATAAGGGGATTCTCACACACACACACACACACACACACATGTTAATATTGTGTTTACACTCACCTCTGCCATCTGCAATCCGGCTCAGGTGAGCGAGAACCAGAACGCGATCGGCACAAGGATCTGGATCTGTTTTGTGATCTGGATCTGCGGCGTCCACACTGGCGAACCGGAGAACGAGAAGACGATCTTGAACTCGAACGCGAAGACGAACTGCTTCCAGAATGCCTGGACCTGTACCTTAAAACCACAGTCAAAATAAGACAACACTTACAAATACAAACAGAATCATCTTAATGAAATATTTTAATAAACAAAATCTAATGTACTCCATAGGTTTGCCATAAACTGTGTGCGTCTATGATAACATATATATTCAATAATTTTTATTATTAGTTTTATAATTATCTCGTGTTTAATAAGCATATTTTAATACATTTCTATCTTTTAATATACATTTAATCCACTCAGGTTCAGAGAAATAAATATTTTTAATAATAATAAATTCAGATGATTAAATATCTCGTGTTTAATGGACTTATTTTAATAATTGTCAATAATAATTGTAATAAAAATAAACTATTTTGTAATAAAAATTTATTTTTTATTGATACATTTTTTTATTAATTAAATATTTTTTCTAAAATTAAATATTGTGTTTACCGAACTTATTTTAGTAATTGTAAAACTTTTAGTATAAAAACTTCTAACTTTAAAAAGTATTTCAGAACAGAAATACAGCATACTACGAATTAAAGTCTTACTTATATCAATTTGATCGCATCATTATTCAAATTACAGTATTTTAAAGTGGCATTTAATTATTTTAACATTTTATTTTACCTTTTTGTGGGTGGAGAGCGAGACCTGGAACGAGACGACGATGATGAAGATGACGATGAAGAGCATGATGAGCATGATGATCCGGAGCTGGACCTGGAGTGTCGGTATCTGCCTTCATATCTCTGCCTCTTCAGTCTTCCACGGTCCAATGGGCTCGGAGAGTGGGTAGAAAAGCACAAGCCCCGCCCCCTGAGAGACTCCACCTCCTCGAATGTCTCCATCCTGCAGGGGGAGCTGTCCGGAGAGAGCAGCACTGATGCCGGCAGACGCGGACTCTCCGATAACGTCCTGTAATTGCACGAAGGTGAGTTTATTTGTGCCTGCATCCCGCAGTAATCGTGATCCAGGAACGCTTGAGGAGGGTTTATCGCAGGAGTAACGGTGGCCAGTGGAGGTTTAGAGTGAGTTTTACTGGGTGGCAGAGGCCGGGGTTCAATAATCTGAATGGTTTTGCTGGATGAAGGTTTAATGGGGTCATGTTTGGTCCCTTTTGGCCTCCAGATCTGATGTGGAGGAGTTGCAGGAGGAGTCAGACCTGGAAGATAGACAATAATAATCACAAAACTAGTCAAAAACTAAGCACTGCTGCTAACTTAACGCACAGTAGAAGTCAGAATTATTAGCAACCCTGTATATTTTCCCCCTAATTTCTGGTTAATGGAGAGAAGATTTTATTCCAACACACGTCTAATCATAATAGTTTTAATGACTCTTTTCTAATAATCTAATATTTTCTCTGTCATGATGACAGCACATAATATTAGACTAGATATCCTAGTGTTCAGCTTAAAGTGACATTTAAAGGCTTCACTAGGGTAATTAGGGTAAAGTTAGGGTAATTAGGCAAGTCATTGTATAACAGTGGTTTGTTCTGGAGACAATCCAACACTAATATTGCTGAAGGAGCTAATATTGACCTTAAAATAGGTATAAAACCAGCCAAAATAAAACAAATAAGACTTTCTCCAGAAGAGCAAATATTAGAGGAAATACTGTGAACATTTCCTTAATCTGTTCAACATCATTTGGGAAATATTCAAAAAAGAAAATTCACAGGAGGGCGAATAATTTTACCTTTAACTGTATGTATATACAGGAATCAGAGTGAAATTAAATACCTTTTAAGACCTTTTTAAGAATCTTTCCATACACTTTAACATTTACATTTAGTCATTTAGCAGACGCTTTTATCTAAAGCGACTTACAAATGAGGACAAGGAAGCAACTTACACAACTAAGAGCAACAGAGAATAAGTGCTGTAGGCGAGTTTCAGGTGTGTAAAGTCTAAGAAGCAAAACATCAGTAATTTTAATATTTTTATATATTTTTTGTAGTTAGCGGTGGAGTCAGAGAGGCAATTGCAGATTAGGAAGTGTAGTGGAGACTAAATAGTTGAGTTTTTAGTGGTTTCTTGAAGACAGCGAGTGACTCTGCTGTTCTGATGCAGTTCGGGAGTTCATTCCACCAACTGGGCAGATTGAGCGTGAGCGTTCGGGAAAGTGATTTCTTCCCTCTTTGGGATGGAACCACGAGGCGACGTTCATTCACAGAACGCAAGTTTCTGGAGGACACATACATCTGCAGAAGCGAGAGCAGATAAGAAGGAGCAAAGCCAGAAGTCGCTTTGTAGGCAAACATCAGAGCTTTGAATTTGATGCGAGCAGCAACTGGCAGCCAGTGCAAACGGATGAGCAGCGGAGTGACATGTGCTCTTTTAGCTTCATTAAAGACCACTCGTGCTGCTGCGTTCTGGAGCAGCTGAAGAGGCTTGATAGAGTTAGCTGGAAGCCCGGCTAGACCTCATTTAAGGCCTCATCGCCACTTTAGATTTCAAGGGGTTCCATTGGTGACATTAAACTTACAGCATATTTACTAAATGTATATTGTAAGAAAGCACAGTTTAAGAGTCTTAGCTTGTGGAAACTCTTTTTTAATGCAATATAATTCAGAAAGGTGAAAACAAAGAATGAGAATCATTGCCGACTGATATCATCAACTTTTAAAGACCCCATAGAATATTTGCTCAGTGTTTCATGGCTAAAACGAGCTCCTGAATCAGTAGAGAATTATTACGTATTTTGCATTGTTTTTGGTGCATATAATTGGTTTTCTCTTCGAAATACTGTTCATAAATGCCAAATTTGACCCTTATCACGAATATAAAATGTAGTTTTTTCAAATATTTATTTCTATTTTCATCATTTTTTTGTTTTTTAACACAAAAAGAAAAAGTATGATAAAAGCAAAACAGTCGATGATAGCAGGTCGACCAATCAGCAGAGAGGGGAGGTGTAATTCCCGCCCACACAGAGAACAAATTTGAACGCTGTTTTTTAAATTTTGGTTTTATCACATATTCATTTTGGTAAAAACGTAGGGAGCAAGAAGGTCACTGGGTCGATCCTCGGCTCAGTTGGCGTTTCTGTGTGGAGTTTGCATGTTCTCCCTGCATTCGCATGGGTTTCCTCCAGATGCTCCGGTTTCCCCCACAGTTCAAACACATGCGGTACAGGTGAATTGGGTAGGCTAAATTGTCTGTAGTGGATGAGTGTGTGGATGTTTCCCAGAGATGGGTTGCAGCTGGAAGGGCATCCGCTGCTTAATAATGTGCTGGATAAGTTGGCGGTTCATTCCGCTGTGGCGACCCCTAATTAATAAAAGAACTAAGCCGACAAGAAAATAAATGAATGAATAAAAATGTAGGAGAAACTCCTTCCTCTCACAGAAAAAAAGAAACAGAAATAATAAAGGACTCGACAAAATGAAGAGAGAGAGGAAACTAAAACCTAAAAAACTATACCGGACCTATTTTCCTTGATTATAAACAGACCACAGATAAAATATACATGTTTATATGTTTTAATTGATTTACGTTTACTGCTGTACGTTTTGCATATTTGTGTTTATGTATTTTTCTGTAATGCTGTACAGCCTGATATGTGTTAGTAATAATAATAATGTTATTTTATTTATCCTATTATTATATATTTCTTATTTGTGTTTTGCACTGAATGTTGTTTTTGATGCAAGAATGTATAATTAAATCGTTTGTTTCAGAGAGGAAGACGATGTGAAATAATGTAGTTTTCTGCTGATGGATATTAACAACTGATTCTTTATATTTGATAACTCTCTAACTGATGCGCATCAATGCAACAGAGTTTAACTTAAACTTAAGAGAACTTGGTTAAAAAGATTTGTGCAGTAACTGTGCTGAATCTGACCTGCAGTGCTGCTGAGGTCCGGCAGACGACACTGAGACTCATCCGGAGAAACCTCTGGAAGCGTCTGAGCATCACAAGCTGCGGAGAAACAACACGGTATGACTGAGAATCCATCATCATCATCCATCAAACTGGCTAATGAAAATGCCAAGATGTGCAGAAATGCTGAAACACAGCCATCAACTCAACTACAGACACTCATATATCAGTTAGTGGAGATGTTGGCTCCTCCAACATCACTGAACACTCAGATTCTCCTTCATGAGCTGTTTTCCTGAAGCCATTACAGAAGTGCAGTTTGATTATGATTGTGTCTGTGAGAGCTTAATGAGCGCTTTAATGATTCTGCTTTAATAACACCGGGGCCGCGTCTGTCTCTGGGTGCATTAAATCTGACAATATCGTGTGCAAGAAGACAATCCAGAGTGCAAAATCAAGTCAATCTAAAGTGAAAGTTGTAATGAAAACGACCCAGAGCTGATAACACAAAGTTATAATCGTTCCTCTTATCTGAACTGATGCAAATGAGCTGATTGTGTCGATTCAATTACGCCCAACCATAAACAGATATGCATTTATTATGTTATTTCATTATATACCTTGAGTCTCGAACTGCTCCAAAAGACTGGTCAGATCTGAAGCTTCAATTCCTGCGAAAACCACACAAAACACGCACGTTATGTTTCTATAATAGTTTTTAGAAATTATTTACTTTTCTTGTTCACATCAGGACATCAGGTTCTAGTTTGTTTATTTGTTTAGTTATGTTGAGTGTTTTTTATTATTATTGTTTATTAAAATTGTATTACTTTTAGTCATTTTAGTACATCAAATGTAACTTCAAGATAATATTTATTATGATTTCAGTTTCTAATTAAAGTGATTTCACCTAAAAATGTAATTTAATATAATGAAACTTATTAGCTGGTGGCTGATAAATTACCAGCTAGTTTGTCCTACTTTGTGTAATGCATATGCATATATTTAACATGTCTAATTCAATTAGATGTACAGTGTTCAGCATATATGAGCACATCCCTCAAAAATGTCTCATTTAAATTAATATTTCCTATAGGAAGCTCTACAATATTATATTTGTGCATATATGTTCAATTAGTCAGTACTGAAGCCAAATCTGAGCTCATCAAACAAAATAACTTATGACAACAGCGCACTGCTCGCTGCAGACCCACTTGGGCTCCAATGAGGGGGAGCTTGAGCTCCAACTCCTCCTCCTATAAGCTGTTTTTATGAGTACACCTAACCCACCCCTAACCCCAACCCCCAGTGACATCACTTGTAGAAGAAGTGCAAGGAAGGAGGAGCTGGAGCCCAAGCTCCCCCTTGCTGGAGCTCAGCTCTGCCCGAGTGTCTCTGCAGTGAATATCACTAGCAAATAGTGGTGCACCCAAATTTATATGTTAGGAAAAAATATAAAATAATTTTTTTAAAAGAGCAAAAATAAGAAGAAATAAAAATATAAATAACATTTTGTTGAAAATGTGCATTTTAATTATTTTTCTACAATATTTTGCATTAATTTAAATTTATTATCTTTCTATTTCTAAAAAATTTTGGTGACTAAAATATTATTTTAATAAATATATCTGTTTAATAAATCTGTTTTGTTCAAATGCACCAAAATATATTAACTATATTCAATTACGCTGAGCACTGAGTGTTTATTTAACTCTATTAGCTTACTGCTACTGTTTCATTTCCATGTGCATGAATAAGCGTTATTAAAACACACTGTATGTCTCATTTTATTTCGCTTTTGGGCCATATGTAGAAATCAACACCTATTTAATTGCTCTGAGAGTGTGTTTTCAACATGTACGGTGTGTATGTTATGTTAAATCTGCTGGTTTTGACTAATTATATTCTCACTTTGGCCAGAAATATGCTATGACCCATTAGAGTTTGTACCATCTATAATTTGTGTTATTGATATTAAGATTCAGGAGCGACATGATGCCTCAGTGGTTAGCACTGTGGCCTCACAGCAAGAAGGTCACTGGTTCGAGTCCCAGCTGGGTCAGTTGGTGTTTCTGTGTGGAGTTTGCATGTGCTCCCAGTGTTGGTGTGGGTTTTCTCTGGGTGCTCCGGTTTCCCCCACAGTCCAAACACATGCGCTATAGGGGAACTGATCAACTAAACTGGCTGTAGTGTATGGGTGTTTCCCAGTACTGGGTTACAGCTGGAAGGGCTTTCGCTGTGTAAAACATGCTGGAATAGTTGGCGGTTCATTCTGCTGTGGTGACCCCTGATGAAGGACTAAGTGGCAGGAGAATGAAATGATATTGAGATTCAGTGTAATCTGCTTCTCCACTATTTAAACAGCAGATCCCATCCTCTTATTTCACATCCTTCCAGTGGCTGAAGTGTTATTTATCCCAAACCCTCTCTAATTGAGCCTGCATTATGTACACGTTATATCTTCTGGAGATCGATAATACAGACGGTCTGCTCACCGATTTCTCCACACGAGTTCTGCGTCTGCTCTTCTGTGACGGCGTCAGGCTTCAGTACTGGTAATTTTGATTCCGCAGCTGAAGATTTGGGTTCGACGCTCACCGGTGTGACCTCAGCGAGCTCGACCTCGGGTTTTGAATTCTGCACTTCTGCTGGAGTTTGGGTTGCATCTCTGTCCTCAATCTGCTCATCAGTGATCTTCAGCGGCACTAAAACTGGGTTTGGAGGATCCACACAATGATCTACTTGCGTTCTGGCTGGACGTCTGACATGTTTTGGCTCGGACTGACACGTCTGCACATTTGCTGCTTTTAATTTCTTGGCAGAATGAGCATTTCCACTCGGTTTCGGGTTGAATTTAAACAAATCTGGAAGTTCCCTGGGAACGTCGGGAAGCGAAGGCCATTTGGTCCGATAGTCCATCCGCCTCTGCTCCATCGGCCGCTTCTTCAGCCTGAGGAGACGATACTCCTGCAGACTGAGCATTTTGGGCTTCTGAGGGGAAGTGATGTCATTTTTAGAAGAGGTGATGTCACTTTTGAAAGCAGTGATGTCATTAGTAGAACACGTTGCATCATTTTTAGAAGCATCATCCTCTAAAGCAGGTGATTCTGCTTTATCAGAGTCAGACTCGTCATTGTAAGCTGGAATCTCATACACGGAGGTTAAATTAAGTGCAAAGGTCACCGTCTTCTTCTTCTTTTTGATCTGTGCTACATTGGTTTTGACTAAAGCGCTGTGTTGTATCGTCAACTCAACATTTAGATCTGAAGACATGATGCTTTCTTCTCCGTGGCTCTTTATACTCGTGTTTCGTGCGTTTGAGTCTTTGTGTTCATGCTGATCCTCAGCTTTAAAAGACGATGCATTTTCTGCTTTGGACTCTTTCCCGAGCTCTGATTGGTCTAGAATGTTCTCCTCCGGTTCCTCGTAAGCCTCCACATCCACAAACTCCTCCTCGTCGTCCTCTGTAGACGCGCTGGAGATCTTCATGCAGTACGGGTGCATGTGTCTCACTAATTCTGCAAGCAGCTCCAGTCTGTCCTCTGTGAACACTGCATCGGATTCGATCCGGAAGATTCTCGTAGAATGGCTTTTCGTATTTTTCTCATGGTCGTCTTGCTGTGAAATCTCAATCTGGGATCCTGAATGGCGACGGGGCCTCAGCTGTCTGTCTGATATCACAACCTCCTGATGGAGAGGAACACAGAATAATACTGTTCATTCATGATCATTCTACAGCGGTTTATTATGATATTATGAACAACAGTGATACCTGCCTTGATATGAACTACATACAGTTTAGACAAAATGATTCACACTCCTGTAAATGTTTTACTACTTCTAGAAAAATTATCCAAGTCATGTTTAACGGAGATAGTCTTTGCCATGATGCTAGTGGAACTTAAACTCTGAAAACTGAACTGACACTGTTTCAGTTTACTATCATCTTCCATGTTAAGCTGCTTTGACATTTTAAAAGCGCAATAGAAATAAAGGTGAATTTAATTATTTTACTACATACTAGTAATCACCTTAAAGTGACTTAACTAGGTTAATTAGGAAAGTTATTGGTTGTTTTAATAGTTGTTTGTTGAGTAGACAATGAAAAAAAAATGCTTATGAGGTCTAATGATATTGACCTAATGAATCTTGTATTCCAGCCAACCTAAATGAATCAAAACTTTCTCCAGACATGAAAATTAAATTAAAAATATTGTGAAAATGTCTTGCTCTGTTAAACACCACTTGGATGATATTATAAAAATAATAATATAAAAAATAAATATAAAATAAAAATATTAACAAACAATTTAGCCTCAACTGTATGCAGCTCAACTCCTTATTCAAGCTCTTGTTCTCTCCAGACTGGACTATTGCAACTCTCTACTAGCCGGGCTTCCAGCTAACTCTATCAAACCTCTTTAGATGCTTCAGAACGCAGCAGCACGAGTGGTCTTTAATGAAGCTAAAAGAGCACATGTCACTCCGCTGCTCATCCGTTTGCACTGGCTGCCAGTTGCTGCTCGCATCAAATTCAAAGCTCTGATGTTTGCTTACAAAGCGACTTCTGGCTTTGCTCCTTATCTGCTCTCACTTCTGCAGATGTATGTGTCCTCCAGAAACTTGCGTTCTGTGAATGAACGTCGCCTCGTGGCTCCATCCCAAAGAGGGAAGAAAACTCTTTCCCAAACTCTCGCGTTCAATCTGCCCAGTTGGTGGAATGAACTCCCTAACAGCATCAGAACAGCAGAGTCACTCGCTGTCTTCAAGAAACCACTAAAAACTCAACTATTTAGTCTCCACTTCCCTTCCTAATCTGTAATTGCCTCTCTGAATATCACACTAACTGTACAAAAAAAAAAATACTAATACTACTAATACTTCCTTTCTTAGACTTTACAGACCTGAAACTCGCCTATAGCACTTCTTCATTGTTGCTCTTACAGTTGTGTAAATTGCTTCCTTGTCCTCATTTGTAAGTCACTTTGGATAAAAGCATCTGCTAAATGACTAAATGTAAATGATCTGTTGCCCTCTACATACAACACAAACCAATAGAAGATACACACACACAGAGAGCAGCTCAAGTCACACACACATCTATGTTCAGTTCTTCCGTCATGATATCTGGGTGTGCCAGGAACTCGCCCGGTGAGTAACTGTACATCATAACTGGATAAAGGAAAAGGAAACGTACTCTTCTGGACTTTGAAGCGGCTGATTGTGGGTTTTTTGGGTGTTGATTTGATGACGGCTCTGGAGCATGAAGCAGATTCCTGAGCTGTGATGGGGGGAAAAAAATAGGAAAATTCAACATATGAGAACATTTACCACATAACCAGTCATCAATGTCTATTTGTGGATGTTGGTTTATAGATCACAGTAAAGCAGAATTCATATTTTTTACATTAATATATGAGTTGCTGTCACATTATAATATGTGGCAGAGATTAGACCTGCAAAATTATCATAATCTCGATAATAGTATATGCAATATATAAAAAAAAGTTTGATAAATTACATTAACTTTATCATTTTGACCAATCAGATGGGGCAATACTATCTTTGTGTATGTATACACACACTAGTGTTGTCACAATAGTGGAATTCAGTACCAATCGATACCAATGAAAGTTTAAAAATGTCCATTTCCGCTAACATGCGAGCGCTGTTGAGTGTGTTCTTAAACAGCTCTGATTTGCCATTGTGTGCATATGCTCAACAGAAATGACTGTGATTGGCCGTGAAGGTCATCAGTTCATCAAACTCACTGCTGTTTACCGAGTGTAACCACAGATACACACACTTTCAGAGTCACGTCTTTAAGCTGACATACGAGCGATCCTCTAATGAACCGCGGCTTTAAAACGCTCCAGTGTCTGTACCTGTGTTTACAAAGTCATAACAAAGTGTGTGTTAGTCCCTCACCGTGTGGCCTGAACTCTTGTGCGCAGCGAATATCTCGGCGTCCGGCAGCGTGTCGAACGGAGACAGCGACTCCACATCCACACTGTCCAGGATCTCAGTCAGCGCGCACAGCAGAGACGCCTCACTTTCCACACTCTCCGTACTCGTCTTCTCCTGGAAGATGGACAGAATGGAGGGATCCAGACTGCCATGGAGAGCATCAGAGATCTTCACCACGTCCAGATCAAAGAGGTCGTGCTTTCCAAAATCCACCTGCGGGTAAAAGCAGACACGCAAAACACTGTCAGATCCAATCTCCATAATAACTCCATCTTACAGTCGGGTCAAAGCAGTAAAGGCATAATGATAAGGAATTACAACAGTCCTGCAGTTATACAAGAACTTATATGACATATCCTGTAAAATGCAGTATTCGGATTATATTTAAGAGGATGACCTCAGAGTTAAACACCCTAAGGTTATAGTTTACCCAAAGATTAGCATTTCCCTGATCATTTACTGGGTTATAAACGTTTATAAGCATGTAAATTAGCACAGAATTTTAATTTTTGGTTGAACTGGCCCTCAAAAAGTGCTAAATTTCTCCATATTGTTAATTTAAACTCTTAGAAAATGTCTAAGTCTTTCAATATTATAGCCAAAATAATAATTACTACTATATATACTTACATGATGAAAGCTTTTCATATTTAAGGTAGTAGCAATGAAAGAATGATTAAATATACGCGTGTGTGCATATATTATGTGTGTGTGTGTGTGTGTGTGTGTGTATATATATATATATATATATATATATATATATATATATATATATATATACACACACACACACACATATATATACATACATGTATATACATATACATACACATACATTGCGTTATATTACAGTAGTTTTATATGAATTATGTGAATTTTAAGCACATAAAAACTTAATTTATAAACTTTCAGTAGCGCTATATGTAGTGTGTAGATCTCAACTGGGTATTCTTGAACAAGTTCACACAAAATAAACTAAGCAGAACTCTTAATATGAGTTACTTTATTTCATTTGTTAATTTTAATGAGTGTAGACGTGTGGATGTGAACACATGAATGGCTGTTCATTCATTCATTCATTCAGTGTTGATGATTCAGACAGACAGGTGTGTGTCAGACACGTCATCAAGGACATCTCTCTCACACACACACACACACACCAGCGTTATATTTCTCACACACAGCAGATAATCCCCTTCACAGGCTTAATGAACTCATAATAATCCAGACTTTCGTTCATTTATATATGATCATCAGCAGAGTCAGATCACGTGACAGCAAAACGCCGCTATTTTAAAGCCGTTTCATTATAATTTAGCACATATCCTCTCAAAAACACATCCAATAGCGACATAACTCAACATTATTGGTTCAAAATGCAGTTTATTTTCGACAATTTATAATAGTCCGTCAAGTTCCAGCATGTGGCCGTGTAAATGCCGGCGTGTGATCATTCATACGACATTAAACCTCATACGTGCAGTTCATTAACGCCACTCGAACACTTTGACGACACTGACCGATAAACCCCAGCAGCTGTGATTAACAACTCAATTAAACAGCGCGTTTCTCGTCGTTTTAACCGCGTGTGTAAGTTCACATCCGTCTCGAGCACGCGCTCATGTCCACGTGTTCACATGCTGAGCGTCTTTTCTACACATGATCAGCAATAAAACATCTTCATATCGACATCTGCGGATGCATAACAGAAACACATATAAGACCTGAGCGTCCTGTGGAGGCTGTGCCGCTGTGGTGTCCGTAAAATCACACTTTAAATCCTTCAGTTTTACGCCATGCGGCGCCGCCATTTTGATTTGGAAAAAGAGAGTTGCACACGAGGCGCCCGGAGCGTCACGTGGCGCGGAGGTTCCCGGGAAAATGACAGCACAAAAAAAAACGGCCTTCGCTGCAGTTGCCAGGCAACAGCCTTTTACCGCCAAAACGCTTCACCTCAGATGGAGGAGTTTGACTATTATTTAAAACGCGGTGATTGTTTTTTTTTACTTTATTATACATATTTGATTGATTTTTACGTATTTAATCAGGATGACGGAAGACAGTGGCATCTAGTGGTCGGATTGGTCAGGTATTTCTTTATTATTATTAACTTGTCAAATATCATAACATTTCCAGCGTTACAGATGTGACATTTGCCGTAAAATCTCAAAACATGCATTCCCCGAAAGTATATGGTAATATTATTTTAAAACATCTGTTTATATTTTTTAAAACATCTCACCACAGTATGGCATTAGAAAAATATCAGTCTCTAAACATTTTTTATATTTTAAATGAGGAAAATAGACATGCGTTATGGATGTGACCAAAAAGTTTGAGGTTTCAGTACACAACATAACGTTACTATGTAGAAATTCTGTGAATTAAACTGAATTAATGTTACAACTTCTGAAAAAAAAAACACTCAATAGAGTGGAGGAACTACGACGTCACTTTGTAGGCTAATCGGCAGCTAGCATAAAACTGGTTCCCTCGATGAAATTCCTATAGGATTTTTCCATAGGTTTTTCGAAGATTGCGAATAATATGCTCTGTGTTCAAACACTGTTCACTACACTTACACGTTTTGTCCAGCCGGATAATCCTCACACGAAAATACAACTTTAACACTTTTAGATCTTAAATGCAAACGCAAGAACTGAAAAGCTAACAGGCTATAAACTGACTACAGCACCTTCAGGGTGCTCGCCTGTGACGTCAGCACCGCCCTGCTACAGACGAGTTTACAAGCTTATTTTTACAAACATGGTGTTCGACAAAGATTTACTCTCTGGGTTTATTATATTATAATCCATGCTACATAATAAAACAAATACGCAAAAACACATCTGTATAGACCTATGTGCGTGTTGGAAAGTTTTTACATGGGAAATTCAGTTTGTTTTGCTTTACGGTTTACAAAATTTATTTGTCTTACAATATGAGCACACAATATGAACTCCTAATTAGAAAAAATACTACAAACTGAAAATTAATATTTATGAAAAAACTTAAATCACAGACTAATCCAAATGCCCAACGCAAGCGGGCTGCGCTCCAGACAAGATCAGCTCGATGACGTATAATGTCTCCGACACCACCTGTAGTCGAATTTAGCAACTTGATAGCAGCCGTCTTTTAAAAGAAGCATAACCAATTTAAAAATTCAAGAGTGTGCTGTAGCTGATGTGTTTTATGTCGTAGAGTAAAACGTGAAAGTATCTTGAGTTTGTGTTAGCCACGAACGCATACAAATTTTTGCATACAAATTGACGTCATAGCTCCTCCACTCTATTACAGTAATCTGAATATTTGTGATTTGTTACCTTACACCACTGATTTTTGTCTCAATTCATTGGCATTAAGTTTAAGCACTATTGTTCACTTAAAATGCTTCACTAAAAACTAAATAATTACTTAAGTCTAGTGTAATTATAATTGAGTACCCATTTTTGACGCAAGACACTGCAGGTGAATGGGGTAAAAAACAAAACAAAAAAGCCAGTCACCACTCTATACTAGTCTATTAAATACAAAGTGTTATCTAAGATGTTATGTTGAATCAACTTTATCCAATTAAATTATGAAAATAAACTAATTAAGTGTTGAGAATAAAGTTGTTGTGTTTTGAGAGCTGTTAAATTGAGAAAAAAAGTCTCCTAAATTCTTAAATAAAAAAAATTATGTTTCAACAAAAAAGTTATTAATAATCTTTATAAATTGTTGCGAATAAACAGTTAATTAAATTTCAAGAACAAAGGCGTCATTTTGGCCATAAAATAAAATATATTTTTGTTACTTTATTTAAAACTTCAGAGAAAATCATTAAGAATAAAGCCTATATATATATATATATATATATATATATATATATATATATATATATATATATATATATATATATATATATATATATATATATATATGTGTGTGTGTGTATATATATATGTATATATATATACATATATATGTGTGTGTGTGTATATATATATGTATATATATATACATATATATGTGTGTGTGTGTATATATATATATATATATATATATATATATAAATATTAAACACTTTTTAAACATTTCACATGCATTAACATCAAATATTGTAAATGTATTGCTATTTCAGCCTGGAGTGTAAGACTGAGTTTATCCAAAAGATGAAGAATTATTAGCACAAAATAGAGAAATGTGGTGGCGCAGTGTGTAGCACAATGGCCTCACAGCAAGAAGGTCGCTGGTTTAAGCATCAGCTGGGTCAGTTGGTGTTTCTGTGTGGAGTTTGCATGTTCTCCCCGTGTTGGCGTTGGTTTCCTCCGGGTGCTCCGGTTTCCCCCACAGTCCAAACACATGCGCTATAGGGGAACTGATCAACTATACTGGCCATAGTGTATGACTGTGTGTATGGGTGTTTTCCAGTGCTGGGTTGCAGCTGAAAGGGGATCCGTTGCTAAAAAACATATGCTAGATGAGTTGGCGATTCATTCCGCTGTGGTGACCCCAGATTAATAAAGGGACTAAGCTGAAAAGAAAATGAATGAATGAACAGTGAAATAGGAGAATAAAATAAGAGCGTAATGTGGAGCAGGAGTCTTTTATTTATTGTATATTAACCAGCCAGAGAATCCCAGGATCAGTGGTGTGTGTGTGTGTGTGTTTTCTAGCAGAGTCAGCAGAGTGTTGTGTGTGTGTGTGTGTGTGTGTTTGTGTGTGTGTGTGTGTGTGTGTGTGTTTGTTGAATCAGGGCCAGTGTGTGTTGTGAAGCAGAAGGAGCTCGTGAAAGTGGGTCACCTTCCGGATCTGTGCAGAAAGATGTGTGTTATCTGGACACAAACACACACACACACACACACAGGTCACACAGATTCTTCTGCTGGTGATTTTCCTGCATTTCTGTCCCGCTTCAGCCTTGTGTTCAGGATCAGCGGCTGCTCAGAGTTTGGCAGAAAACACCAAGAAATAAGAGAAAAGAAAACACACACACACACACACAAGCACACACACACAAGCACACAGGCACACACGATACAAAGACAAACATCAAACACATACAGACACACACACAGAGTGTATTCAGCATGTTAGTTGATATGTGTGTGCGTGTGTGTGTGTGTGTGTGTGTGTGTGTGTGTGTGTGTGTGTGTGTGCGCGTTTTAAGTCCACACAGACCATCATCCGTCACCATGGAGCACCCCTGACCTTTAACCTGACACCATGAGCTGCTGCCAGCGGGACGCATCCGATACACTGATCCCAGAACAGCCGGAGAGAGACACACTGTAAAGAGCTGAGCAGGAGGAACGTGTGTGTGTGTGTGTGTGTGAACACACATACACTCACACACTCTCTCACACATTTACACACACACTCACAAATACAAGCACACACTCTTACACACTCACCCACTAACTAAAATACACACTCACACATACACATGTACAAACTCATACATACACAAACACATACGCACACGCACACAAACACACACTCATTCACTTAAATACACACTTACATATACACAGAGGAACACACTCACACACACACACACACTAGCTCACTCACTCAAATACACATACACAAACTCATACACACACACACATACTCAAATACACACTCACATATACACAGAGGAACACACTCACACACACACACACTAGCTCACTCACTCAAATACACATACACAAACTCATACACACACACACTCTCTCACACATTTACACACACACACTCACACATACACGTGTACAAACTCATACATACACAAACACATACGCACGCACACAAACACACACTCATTCACTTAAATACACACTTACATATACACAGAGGAACACACTCACACACAGACACACTAGCTCACTCACTCAAATACACATACACAAACTCATACACACACACACATACTCAAATACACACTCACATATACACAGAGGCTCACACTCACACACAAACTCACACACACACTCACTCAAATACACATACACACAAACTCACACACACACTCACTCAAATACACATACACACAAACTCATACACACACACACACAAACTCACATATACACAGAGGCTCACACTCACTCCCACACATACACACAAACTCACACACACACTCACTCAAATACACATACACACAAACTCATACACACACACACAAACTCACATATACACAGAGGCTCACACTCACTCCCACACATACACACAAACTCACACACACACTCACTCAAATACACATACACACAAACTCACACACACACTCACTCAAATACACATACACACAAACTCATACACACACACACACAAACTCACATATACACAGAGGCTCACACTCACTCCCACACATACACACAAACTCACACACACACTCACTCAAATACACATACACACAAACTCACACACACACTCACTCAAATACACATACACACAAACTCATACACACACACACACAAACTCACATATACACAGAGGCTCACACTCACTCCCACACATACACACAAACTCACACACACACTCACTCAAATACACATACACACAAACTCATACACACACACACAAACTCACATATACACAGAGGCTCACACTCACTCCCACACATACACACAAACTCACACACACACTCACTCAAATACACATACACACAAGCTCACACACACACTCACTCAAATACACATACACACAAACTCATACACACACACACACAAACTCACATATACACAGAGGCTCACACTCACTCACTCACTCACTCAAATACACATACACACAAACTCATACACACACACACAAACTCACATATACACAGAGGCTCACACTCACTCCCACACATACACACAAACTCACACACACACTCACTCAAATACACATACACACAAACTCATACACACACACACAAACTCACATATACACAGAGGCTCACACTCACTCCCACACATACACACAAACTCACACACACACTCACTCAAATACACATACACACAAACTCACACACACACTCACTCAAATACACATACACACAAACTCATACACACACACACACAAACTCACATATACACAGAGGCTCACACTCACTCCCACACATACACACAAACTCACACACACACTCACTCAAATACACATACACACAAACTCACACACACACTCACTCAAATACACATACACACAAACTCATACACACACACACACAAACTCACATATACACAGAGGCTCACACTCACTCCCACACATACACACAAACTCACACACACACTCACTCAAATACACATACACACAAACTCATACACACACACACAAACTCACATATACACAGAGGCTCACACTCACTCCCACACATACACACAAACTCACACACACACTCACTCAAATACACATACACACAAACTCACACACACACTCACTCAAATACACATACACACAAACTCATACACACACACACACAAACTCACATATACACAGAGGCTCACACTCACTCCCACACATACACACAAACTCACACACACACTCACTCAAATACACATACACACAAACTCACACACACACTCACTCAAATACACATACACACAAACTCATACACACACACACACAAACTCACATATACACAGAGGCTCACACTCACTCCCACACATACACACAAACTCACACACACACTCACTCAAATACACATACACACAAACTCATACACACACACACAAACTCACATATACACAGAGGCTCACACTCACTCCCACACATACACACAAACTCACACACACACTCACTCAAATACACATACACACAAACTCACACACACACTCACTCAAATACACATACACACAAACTCATACACACACACACAAACTCACATATACACAGAGGCTCACACTCACTCCCACACATACACACAAACTCACACACACACTCACTCAAATACACATACACACAAACTCACACACACACTCACTCAAATACACATACACACAAACTCACACACACACTCACTCAAATACACATACACACAAACTCATACACACACACACACAAACTCACATATACACAGAGGCTCACACTCACTCCCACACATACACACAAACTCACACACACACTCACTCAAATACACATACACACAAACTCATACACACACACACAAACTCACATATACACAGAGGCTCACACTCACTCCCACACACACTCACTCACTCAAATACACATACACACAAACTCATACACACACACACAAACTCACATATACACAGAGGCTCACACTCACTCCCACACACACTCACTCACTTACTCACTCAAATACACATACACACAAACTCATACACACACACACAAACTCACATATACACAGAGGCTCACACTCACTGCCACACACACTCACTCACTTACTCACTCAAATACACATACACACAAACTCATACACACACACACAAACTCACATATACACAGAGGCTCACACTCACTCACTCACTCAAATACACATACACACAAACTCATACACACACAGAGGCCGAGGCCCACACTCACTCTCACACATACACAAACTCATACACACACGCACACACACACACTCTCACTCACTCCCACACACTCACACAAAGTCAAACGCGAGCACACAAACACATACACAGAATCATACACACTCACACATACGCAGAGACACACTCACAAACTGACATACAAACATACTCCGACACACAATCGCACACACACACAAACACTCACTCACTCCCACACAGTCACACACATACTCACACACACACATTCACACTCACTCCCACACATTCACACAAAGTCAAACGCGAGCACACAAACACACTCACACATACGCAGAGACACACTCACAAACTGACATACAAACATACTCCGACACACAGTCGCACACACACACAAACACTCACTCACTCCCACACAGTCACACACATACTCACACACACACACACATTCACACTCACTCCCACCCACAGACACTTTCACGCACATACATACACACTCACTCACATACACACTGTCACTCACTCACTCACCCACATACACTACACACCGTCTCACACTCACTCCCACAGACACTTTCACTCACTCACTCACATACTCATATGTGCACAAACATACACACACACTCTCTCTCACACACACACATGCACCTACTCAGTGACATTCTGAAAATAATCATCCCCATTTTTCAAACAATCCATCATGTCTTATTCATTTTCCATCGGCTCCTTTATTAATCAGGGGTCACCACAGTGGAGTGAACCGCCAACTATTCCAGTATATGATATACACAGCAGATGCCCTTTCAGCCCAGTGTAGTTGATCAGTTTCCCTATAGCGCATGTGTTTGGACTGTGGAGGAAACCGGAGCACCCGGAGGAAACCCACGCCAACACAGGGAGAACATGCAAACTTCACACAGAAACACCAACTGACCCAGCCGGGACTCAAACCAGCGACCTTACTGTGAGGCGACAGCACTTAGCCACTGCGTCGCCCCTTTTTTACTCAATGTAAGAGATTTAACAGATTCATCGATTGTAATTAGAAAGTGCTCGAGGAGCGACACCTGATGATGCAGTTACAATGATGATGTCAGAGGAACTGCAGCCAATCACAGAGCCTCTAATTGTTACGTATTGCAGAGCGCCAGTGTAGTCCTGCTCAGGGTGAATTGATTTGTCATTTCGGCTGTCGTCTGTCAAGGGCAAACGTGTGTGTGTGTGTGTGTGTGTGTGTGAGAGAGAGAGAGATCTGCCACATCTCCATGGTGACGGTGCCCTCTCTGGGTGAACTCACCCCCGTCACTGCTCTCTCTTTCTGTTTCCACTGTAATGAGCTCCATTCCAGCAGCACCGAGAGAGAGAGATAGAGTGTGTTTGAGTGCGTGTGTGTTTGTGAAGTTGTGAAATTAATACTCTTGTTGATTATTTGTTTTATTAGATATTTTACAAAACGTTCTGAATTATAAAAATATTAATAAATCAAAAGTATATATTTGAAATAAATTTTTGTAAAAATGTGAAAGTATTATTGTTAGAATATTTTATAATATTTTTGAAATATTGTTATTTTTATTATTGTTATTGTTGTATTTTATTTTATTTTAAATACATGATTAATTGATTGTTTTATATAATTTGCATTAAGAAAAAACATTATTTTAATCTTTGTAAATCTTGCAATATTGGTGTTTTACATTTTTTAAATAACAAAATTATATATTATTATTATTATTATTATTGCTGTTAGTTTATCCTAATTAGTTTCATTAATTTATAATTAATATTATTTTATATGATTATTGTAATATGTATTTAATCAATATTTTTTGCCTTTTTATTTCTTTATTAGTTATATATGACCTACAAATATAATTATTTTATTGTTGTTATTAAATATTGAAATATTGTTTTATATTTTTATTAATATAAAATTATATATTATTATTAATTTATATCTATTATTATTATTTTACTTTTTATCCATCTATAATGAATATTGGCGGCACAGTGTCTCTGTGGTGTCGCTCTGTGGCTCCGGTGTCCCTCACAGTCCAAACATATGTGCTATAGGGGAATTGATGAACTAAATTGGCCAGTGTGTGGATGTGAATAAGTGTGTATAGGTGTTTCCCAGTAATGGGTTGCTTCTGGAAGGGAACCTGCTGTGTAAAACATATGCTGGAATAGTTGGTGGTTCATTCTGCTGTGTGCTGATGAATAAAGAGACTAAGCTGAAGGAGAATGAATGAATGAAGTTTATATTTAAAATAATTTTTTGTAAAAATCTGAAATTATTATCGTTGGAATATTAATATAATGTTTGAAATATTGTTATTTTAATATTTAGAGACAGAAAGATTTATATTAATCAAAAATGATTGTTATTAGTATTTTATTTTTTATAAATCATGAAATATTGTTGTTTTATATTTTTGAATTAATATAAAATTAAATGTTATTATCAGTTAATTTTTATTAGCTTTATTACTGTATAATTAATACTATTTTATGTTAATTTTATAATATTTATTTCATTTGTGTTTTTTGCCTTTTTATTTCTTTATTAGCTTTATATGTACCACAAATAACATTATAATTTTATTATGATTAATGTTATTATTAAATCTTGCAATGTTGTAGTTGCAGCTGGAAGAGCATCCGCTGTGTAAAACATATGCGGGAATAGTTGGCGGTTCATTCCGCTGTGGCGAGCTCTAATAAATAAGGGAGCCGAAGGAAAATAAATAATAATTATAAAATAATCAATATTTTATATTAATATTAAAATATTAATTTAATTATTGTTTTTTGCCTTCAATAAAATTATTATTAATAATATTTTATCTTAACATCTCATATTTTTTATATTTTTATCAGTGCATTTATTATTTTTCTTTGCATATCAAACTCTGCATACATGCATACAGTAGTGATCAAAGGTCTGAGACCAAACTGCAGATGGGGAAATCAACATGCACTTTTAACATGGAGAATAAATCCATGTCTCATAGGGATGTGCAGATGTGTGGGCAGGCTGTACAGTAATAGTCAGTACAAGTCAGTTCTCTTTGCTCTCACACTGTGTGGAAAATTGCTTTCTTCAAACACATGTAGACACTTCTAAGAGAGAGAGAGGGTTTCTTCAAGTCAACACGAGACATCATCCTCACATCTCTGCTGGCTTTATCTCTTCTGTCTTTGATGATGCTTCAGAGGCTGAGCTGTAAACGCTCTGACAGGTGTTTTGTCAGTAATGGGGAAGGTTTGTCTTTTAAAGCGAACAGTAACAGTGTTTATCTTTAATGAGTGAGGGAGATGTTAGGCGGGCAGCAACCGTTGCTAGGCTTGTAGAATAATGGGAGTTATGTTTGACATATGTTGTTGTTTTAATTGTATTATTGTATAACTACATGAATTATACTATAGTCATTTATTGGAAAGATTGTAGTGTTTTTGAACCATAATATAGTAACATGCCTTTTATACTGCATGTATTATATTATTTACAAAGAAAGCTCTTGCATACTGTAGTGTTGACTATAATGAACTAATAAACTAATCAATACTGTTGTGTAATTTATTATTTATTACATTCAAACTAGTGTGTGTTGTAGTATAATATGCACTATAGCTGTTGAAGACTACAGTATCGGGTGATTTGTTCATATAACGATAGTTGTTGTGTTACCATAGCAACTATAGAATTACAATAAAAGATCTATTACTATAGTTGTGTTACCGTGACAACTATAGAATTACTACAACTGATAAATTATAGTAATTGCTGCATCACCATAGCAACTATAGAATTACTACAGATCAATCACTATAGTTGTTGTGTTACCATAGCAACTATAGAATTACTACAGATCAATCACTATAGTTGTTGTGTTACCATAGCAACTATAGAATTACTACAGATCAATCACTATAGTTGTTGTGTTACCATAGCAACTATAGAATTACTACAGATCAATCACTATAGTTGTTGTGTTACCATAGCAACTATAGAATTACTACAGATCAATTACTATAGTTGTTGTGTTACCATAGCAACTATAGAATTACTACAGATCAATTATTATAGTTGTCTTACCGTGGCAACTATATAATTACTAGAACGGATAAATTATAATAATTGTTGCATCACCATAGTAACTATAGAATTACAGCAACAGATCAATTACTATAGTTGTTGTGTTACCATGGGAACTATAGGATTACTGTGACAGATCAATTATTATAGTTGTGTTATCACCATAGCAACTATAGAATTGCAACAACAACCGATAAATTATAGTAATTGTTGCATCGCCATAGCAACTGTAGAATTACAACAACAGATCAGTTACTATAGTTGTTGTGTAACCATAGCAACTATAGAATTACCACAATAGATCAATTACTAGTTGTGTAAAGCTGTGGTCACACTGGGCTTTTCCTCCCATAGACTTCCATTCATACGCACGCGAATGCGTCAGACCGGAAACGCAGGGTCATGCGTCAAGTTTCGCAGGTTGCTGCAGTGCAAAGTTCAAGCTTGGTGAACTCTGACCTGCAAAATTGCATCACTAGACAGCGTGAGACCAATCGAGGATCAAAACATGACCTCTCTGGACAGAAATGTAAAATATGGAGCAATCGCTCACTTTTTAAACGTCTAATCTTCTTGTTTAATCCCGCTCCTTTTCGCAGAGCCGTACGACAGAATTTCGCAAACTCAAACTCTGGTGTGAGCGCAGGTTCACTATGGAAACTATTGGATTACCACGACAGATTAATTATTATCATTGGTTTATTTCCATGGGAACTATAGAATTCACAACAGATCAGTTACTATAGTTGTGTTTCCGTGGCAACTGTAGAATTACCACAACAGATAAATTATAATAATTGTTGCATCACCATAGCAACTGTAGAATTACAACAACAGATCAATTACTGTAGTTGTTCTATTACCATAGCAACTATAGAATGACCACAACAGATCAATTTTAATTGTACTTAATAATAATAATAATTAACTAGAGAGAGGTTCAAAAACATTATAAGACTACTGCTGCATGGTAGACCTTGTGCACCCACATGTGTTTGTGTTCAGATTCTCCATTGATTCTCTGTGTAGTGTTGATAAACAGCAGAAGGTTAATCTTGTGTTTCAGATCTGCTGTTTCATCTGCAAATGAACACGGCTGACTGCAGTGTGAAGTTCAGTGATCATACGGACAGGACTGTCTGTGTTTTAGAAGAGCTTTGCATCTTTGCTGACTAACAATGCCCCCTCTATAGGCAGCTCGCTAGGTTTTGGAACGGGGCCAGAGGTATTTTGTCTGAGAAAGCAAGAGAGGCAGTGTGTTATGAGCTCAGTGTGTTTGCACTGAAGTGTGGCTGCAGTATGACGTCTGTCACTGCTAACAGAAACTGCTGGAAATCATCAGACTGATCAGACAATGAGCAACACCCGCACATTTGAACGTGTATCGCAATGAAGTTGATTTTGAAATGCCAAACCTCTGTGATTTCTCTTTAGGAAATTTCGAGCAAAGGTTCTGGAAAAAGTTGTGTTTTGCTGGTTCCCTTTGGGTTCACATTTACGTCTGTCTACTCTGGTAGATTTGAAGTCTGTCTGTCTTGTTTGTAGTTCTGTGCATCTGTCTGTGGTTCTGTCTGTTATTCTGCCCGTCTGTGGTTCTGTCTGTCTGTCTGTCTGTATGTGGTTCTGTCTGTCTGCCTGTGGTTCTGTCTGTCTGGGGTTCTGTTTGTTGTTCTGACTGTCTGTGGTTCTGCCGTCTGTAGTTTGGTCCGTCTATGGTTTTGTTTATCCATCTGTTTGTAATTCTGTCTGTCCTGCTGTCTTTGGTTCAGTCTGTCTGTTGTTCTGTTCCTCTCTCTGTGGTTCTGCCAGTCTGTCTTTGGCTCTGTCCGTTCATGGTTTTGTCCATTTCTCTGTGGTTCTGTCCGTCTGTCTGTTTTCTGTATGTCATTCTGTGGTTCTGTCTGTTTTTGGTTCTGTCTGTGGTTCTGTCCATCTTTGGTTCTGTCTATTTGTGGATCAGTCCATCTGTTTTTGGTTTCTGTTCATCTGTGCTTTTGTCTGTTCGTTTGTCTATTGTTCTGTGGTAATGTCTGTTACTGGTTCTGTCTAACTGTCTGTGGGTCTGTCTGTCTGTCTGGGGTTCTATCCGTCTGTGATTCTGTCTGTCTGTCTGTGGTTCTGTCCATCTGTGGTTCTGTCTGTCTTTCTGTCTTTGGTTCTGTCCGTCTGTGGTTCTGTCCGTCTGTGGTCTTCTCTGTCTGTGGTTCTGTCTGTCTGTTCATCTGTCTGTGGTTCTGTCTCTCCCCCCAGCAGTGCTGTTTTCTGCACACTAATGAGAGCCAGTGAACTGCAACTCCCGCGTCTCCGTCTCCGTCTCTCTCTCTGCTCTCATTCCTTTGTGCTTGTTCTTTTTTTAACCTTTCCTACTCTCTCCCTCTCTCTCCTTCTCTTTTCCTCTCTCTCTCCCTCCCTCTCTCTCTCAGTGTGTGTGTGTGTGTGTGTGTGGAAACAGACGCCCATGTGAGCAGCAGCAGCAGCAGTATCAGCAGCAGTCTCGGTGGTCCGGAGCAGCAGCGCAGGAGAATCTGAGCGTCTCCATTCCCGCGTCCGGCTGCGGCTCCAGCGACGGCATGTGAGAAGATGTCGGTGGGAGGCTGCGCGTGTCCCGGTAAGCAGAGCGGAGCGTCAGTCACACACACACACACCGACAGCACAGCGGCTTCAGATGCGCACAGAAACATGGCTGCCCGTCTTCTGACGCTTGACTTTTGCTGCGTTTGAAGTGCGAGGAGAAAATGGAGGTGCTTTTAATTCTCCAACAGCTGGTTTGCATTGGTGACATTTACGACCGCGGTGTTCTCTCCGCCGTCAGCTTGATCCAGTCATGGCCTACATTTCTGAAGACTGTTGTTGTTGTTGTTGTTGTTAAATAGCAGATCAGATGCGGAGCACAGAGACGCTTTTATAGCTGCAAATAAATCAGCGCAGGAGTTTGTGAAGTGGCTTGATTGGAGGGTAAAGGTCACAGTGCGTTTAAAGTCAACCCCTGCTGCGAGACACACACACACACACACACACACACACACACACTCATGCAACATCAAACAAGTGTCCTGCAGATGTGCTTGCAGAAGAGCGTTTGCTTCATGTGATTGGTCTGCCGGTCAATACTTTCATGTGTTTTTCAGGGTTTGTACAGTTGTGGACATCCTTCCAAACGCTCAGGGTTTAGTCCAGTCAGACAGTTTTTAAGCTTTGAAAAGTGTGTAGACATCAGATAAAGTCCTTAATCCTAAGGCAAGGCCAGTTCATTTCTATAGCACATCTCATACACAGCGGCAATTCAAAGTGCTTTACATAAACAGGAATAAAGGAGACAATAAAATAGAAACAAACAATATGGAAATCGAGAAATACAGAAGGAAATGTGTTAAACAGGTTATAAAAGAATGAAAAAGAAGAAAAGAAACCCATAATAGTGCGATCTGTGGGCCACAGCACAGTGCTCAGTCAGTAAAGGCTCAGCTGAACAGATGTGTGTTCAGTCTTGATGTGAACGTGTCTAATGTTGGAGCACATCTGATCATTTCCTGAAGCTGACTCCAGCAGGGAGCTGAAGGCGGATTCACCCTGCTCTGACTGAACTCTTGGAGTTTCTAGTTTATGTGATCCTAAAGATCTGAGTGATCTGTTGGGTTTGTATTCAGTGAGCATATCTGTAATGTATTCAGCTCCTTGGCCATTCAGTGATGTATAGAGCAGTAATAATACTGTAAACTCTATTCTGAATGTAACTGGCAGCCAGTGTAGAGACCTGAGGACAGGTGTGATGTGCTCTGATTTCCTGGTTCTGGTCAGAGTCCTGGCCGCAGCGTTCTGGATGAACTGCAACTGTCTGACTGTGTGTTTGGGAAGGCCAGTGAGGAGAGCATTACAGTAATCCACCCTGCTGCTGATAAAAGCATCAACAAGTTTCTCAGAGTCCTCACTGGAAATGAACAATCTGACTCCTGCAGTGTGTTTGAGATGATAGTATGCTGATTTACTGACTGCTCTGACATGACTACTGAAACTCAGATCTGACTCCAGAGTCACACCAAGATTCTAGACCTTGTTTTGTGTTGTTTGACCTTTAGAGCCAAGGTACACATTCACCTTGAGAAGCTCATCCCTGTTCCCAAACGCAATTTTTTTCTCTTTGTTTAACTGAAGAAAGTTTTGGCACATCCAACTGTTCTTTTCATCAGTGCATTGGCCGAGGCTGTTAGGCTGTAGTCATTAGGTAATAAGGCTCAGTAGATCTGGGTGTCATCAGCATAGCTGATAGTACCAATCTTATAAAGTAGGTTATAATAACTAAATTCATCTCACTAAACAGGTTCATTCATTCATTTTCTTGTCGGCTTAGTCCCTTTATTAATCCGGGGTTGCCACCGCGGAATGAACCGCCAACTTATCCAACACGTTTTTACGCAGTGGATACTCTTCCAGCAGCAACCCATCACAGGGAAAACTAAATAGGTTATAAAACTTAAATTTACCTTACTGAATAGATAACAATATAGGCAGGGCTTACCCATAGATATATACACTAGATATCGCATAGGGACGCTGAGCATGCGTCAATAGCGCCGCCACATTGGTACAGTGCTCCCAGGACAAATGTCATTTAACCGCACTAGTCAAGACAGTGTTATTGCGTGAAGATGCGGGACTTTAGCGCTGTCTACTGGTGTAGTAACGAGCAAACAAAGAAAACAAAGCACAAAGGCAGAACATTTCATAGGTAATATTCAGTTTTTTCTGTTTTTGTATGTTCTGAACTTTTGTGCTAATCAGGTAACGTTATTGATGATAACAGTCACTTACTGCATTCACCATACAGCAAAGCAGCTCCAACTCACACTAAACACTCGGCTTATGCTAGTTTTGTTGAATAAAATCAGCAAACAATGCAAAAGAAATATGACAACGTGATGCTGCACTGCCAGAAACTTGTATTATTGTCGGCTAACGTTAGTGAAAGAGTCGTTCGGGGGATTCATTCACAAACGAATCGCTCCCTCCGTCAGTATGAGCAGTGAAAGCAGGAGAGGAGCTGTGCTTCAGGACATGATTAGATCAAATTTAACAGGGAGGGTGAATAGTACATTTCTGTACACACAAACACAAGCTTTTTGTCAGGAATGCCCGTGCGGTCACTGATCCATCAATGTAGAAAAGTGATGTCAAATTATAATTTTCGTAATTACAAAATAAAAATGACATACTAACATCCAGGAAAACTCCCCATCACAGATATATGTGTATATGTGTATATCTCTGGCTTTGGATGGTCACAGTCCTCCACTGTACATTGGTCCCGCATTCATTTTAAAGGAGCGCTACCCTGTAGCAAGATGGCGGCACTATTGACGCATTCCGTCCAATAGACAACAATAGGCCAGGCGACATCTAGTGTATATATATCTATGGGCCATACCTCTGAAATCTGATTCAACACCTTATTTTACCGATCCCCATCCTCAACCGCCCTCCTCCTCCGTCCGCTGGTCACTTTCACTTTTTTCCACGACTCCCCAACCTTCTTGACTTTCGTCCGCGGCAACCCCCTTCCCCGCTCTTAACCTTCATCTGCAACACCCCTCCGACTACATCCTCGGGTAACATGCCGGATCCGTTACCCCAATCTGTTCCGGGACCTCGCAATACACAAACTCTGCACTGAATATAGGTGATATTAATGAACTGCTTTAATAAAATCAATATTGGTTTTTCTGTACAAAGGCAGAACTCTGGAGTCTGCACGTGTGTCTGTATTATGGTCTGTCTGTATTTTTTCATCTGCACCCTTTGATTAAACAATGGGAGAAGACTAAATGCATGAATATTACCGCCTTAAGAGTGAACAGTGGATGACATTAAAATAGATGTAAATTTAAGATGAAAGATGACACATTTAAGATGCGAGTAAATCACAATCAACACAGTAAATGACAGTAACTCAGTGTTAGTGCCATCAAAAATGATCCTTATAGTATAATAGAGAACTAAACAATAGCATCTCATATAATGTGATGAGGGTGACGCTATTGGCAGCGCTGTCAATTGAAGGTCGCTGGTTCGAGTCCTGCTTGGGTCAGTTGGTGTTTCTGTGTGGAGTTTGCATGTTCTCCTCGTGTTGGCGTGGGTTTCCTCCGAGTGTTCTGGTTTCCCCCACAGTCCAAACACATGCGCTATAGAGGAACTGGGTGAGCTAAATTGTCCATACTGTATGAGTGTGAATAGAAGTGTATGGGTGTTTCCCAGTGATGGGTTGCGGCAGGAAGGGCATCCCCAATAAAACATATGCTAGATAAATTGGCAGTTCATTCCGCTGTTAAAGGGCTCAAAAATGAAAATAGGTGAATGAAATAATGTGATGAAGAGTGTATATGAATGTGAATATTTGCTGCACATTCCAGTTTTAAAATGCGTCTGGATATTGACTACACGGAAACATATGCAAGAACACTGTGTTTTTAACAATAATGCATTCATTTAAATCAACAAGTGTGTGCTGAGTTATTTTAGGAAAGCGCTTCAGTCTTTGCCCAAACCGTCTTAAGCTCCTCCAGTGTTGTGCAACGCCGGATAAATATTTCCATCTTTCCAGGGAATGTGTCTGATCCAAATGTGTTTCATTTAGACGGAGGCTCTCAGGGGCCAAACGGGCCTCCGGATCTCTCATGTCTTCAGTGTTTACAGTGTGTTGGATGTGTCAGATCATCAGGTCAGGGCTGAGCTGGGGTTAAACATGAGGAGTAAGAGCCTGACTGAGAGACTATTTACTGTACATTAATGCAAGCGCTGCACTTTATTAAACACTGTGTTGAGGAGTTGACCCACATCAAAAAGTGTGCAGTGACGTGGTGGCTTAGTAGTTAGCACTGTGGCCTCACAGCAAGAAGGTCACTGGTTTGAGTCTCCACAGTTTCTGTGAGTTTGCATGTTCTCCCCGTGTTGGTGTGGGTTTCCTCCGGGTGCTCCGGTTTTCCCCACAGTCCAAACACATGCGCTATAGGGGAACTGATCAACTAAATTGGCCGTAGTGTATGAGTGTGTGTGTGAATGAGTGTGTAAGGGTATTTCCCAGTACTGGGTTGCAGCTGGAAGGGTCCGCTGTGTAAAACATACTGTAGCATTTAGATTTTACTACAGTCAACTGTGGTGTATATATTCTAGTATAATATACCCTGTAGTTGTAGAAACCATACATACATTATTGGGTCATTTGTTTATATTACGATAGTTGTGTGTGTTACCATAGCAACTATAAAGTTATCACAACAGATCAATTACCTGTGGTTGTTGTGTTACCATAGCAACTATAGAATTATCATAAAAGATCAATTACAATAGTTGTTGGATTGCCATAGCAACTATATAATTATCACAACACATAGATTAGTATAATTGTTGTTACCATAGAAACAGTAGAATTACCAAACCAGATCAATTAATGTAGTTGTTGTGTTACCATAGCAACTATAGAATTACCAATAAAGATCTATTGCTGTAGTTGTTGTATTACCATAGAAACTAAAGAGTCACCACAAATGATTCATTTATCTGTTGTATGGTTTAGAAAACACTTCCAGGGTGTTCGCGGGGTCTTAAATTATTAATAGTTAATCAATCAATGATGAGAAAATTTAGGCCCTTAAAAGGATTTGAAAAGTCTTGATCACGTTTTTACGAGGTCTTAAATTTTGTTTAAGTGGTGTCCAAAGAGTTTGACTCCAAAAAAACATAAATATATATTTATTTTCCTTTTAATATTAACAACGGCGTGCTCGATCCACACGATTGGTTCAGGCCTTGGTGCGTCCAGGTGATGTCATGTAATTTACGACAAACGCAGGAAGGTGATGTAATGCTTTCTACATGTAGTGAAACCGTGGAGCAAAACAGACGGCAAAATGGGAAAATGTAAGTGTGTGTACTCCTGTTTGGAGAAAGACGAGTTTAATCAGTGGCTGAAGCCTGTCGCTGAAAACAACCGCGTAGTTTATTCTCTCCAGCTTTGTTTCTTCTGAACTTATCTGAGTTCTGCTGCATTGTTGTGCTCCATTGATTTATTTAACTATAACTGTTCATTAACAGCTGTTTATTGAGTCAAAGGTTTGATCCTGATTACAGCTTGAAGTGGTGATGAGGTCTTTAAAAAGTCTTAAAAGATATTGAAATGACCTTTAGGATTCCTGCATAAACCCTGACTACTCTATTCACTACTATAGTATTTTTCATGTGGGGAGTCAGGTCATTTAGACTCTTTTGCTCCTCCTTTGGATAAAAGCATCCTCTGAACAGATAAATGTGATGTAAATGTACAGATGCAAAATGAGTTGTGAATGCTTGATCGTATGGAGGGACTCATTATTCAGTGTTTCTGCTTCACTAAAGCAAGTCCTTCCTGGAAAATATCACATCTGAAGCTTTATGAAGCATGAGATTCGTTTACACACGTGTGCAGGTGAACTCCAGCAGGTGAGCGAGGGTGTGTTGGAGCATCTGTAAATCCAGCATCTGTCTGTCTCTCGTTCTCTAATGCAGAACTCTGAAGCAGGAGTGTGTGGATTTATGGACCTGTGTGTGTGTGTGTGTTTGTGGTGATTGTTGTGGCTTTGTAACTTCATGCACTGTTGAGTTTGTTTGGTAATTCACTGGACACTTTAATTCTGTCCGTAGAGATTGCGGTTGGACTTTTGTTTCACAGAAGATGCACGCATACTTGTGTTTTAGTGACTTCAAGAGAAGTAGTGTGTGTGACAGACAGTAGTTTTTGTGATGTTATGGTTTGTTCTTGCTTCTCTGCAACTTCTAAATGCTAAATTTCTTTTGTTTGTTTTTTTATTCTCATAATATTATTATATTTATACCAGGCAGTGTTGTTGTTCTTAAACGGTGAAACCATCATATGCTAATTATGAAGAAAACTACAGTACTGGGTCATTTGTTTATATTGCAAGAGCTGTTGTGTTACCATAGCAACTGTAGAATTACAACAACAGAACAATTATTATAGTTGTGTTACCATAGCAACTGTAGAATTACCACAACAGATCAATTATTATAGTTGTGTTACCATAGCAACTGTAGAATTACAACAACAGATCAATTACTATAGTTGTGTTACCATAGCAACTGTAGAATTACAACAACAGATCAATTATTATAGTCGTTATCATGGCAACTACGGAATGAACACAAGATATCAATTACCACAGTAATTGTTGTGTCACCATAGCAGCCATAGAATTTCCATTACAGATCAATTATTAATTACCTTAGTCTTCACGTACGAGCGGACGCAGCCGTTTGAATCTTTTTGGCTCGAGACTGTAGTTATTGTTACCATAGCAACTGTAGAATCACAACAGATCAATTAATGTAGTTATTGTTACCATAGCAACTGTAGAATCACCACAACAGATCAATTACTGTAGTTGTGTTACCATAGTAACTGTAGAATCACCACAACAGATCAATTACTGTAGTTGTGTTACCATAGTAACTGTAGAATTACCACAACAGATCAATTAGTGTAGCTGTTGTGTTACCATAGCAACTGTAGAATCACCACAACAGATCAATTAGTGTAGCTGTTGTGTTACCATACAGACCTGTAGCCAGCCTGGTAAAAGGCATGGTTCTTTTTGGACTTTTTTGCAGTTATTTGCCTCATTTTCTATTAATTTATAAGATTTAAATACTGAATTTAGTGGCATTTTAAGCACTATTTTAGCTGGATTATGTTGTCGGATGGTCTTCATAACCACACCTTTTGACTTAACTATTTGTTTTTGTTGAAAATAAATTAATGTGACATATGTTTAAAATACAAATGTATTACATCATTTATCATTAGAAAAAAATAATTAAACATTAAGCAAACTGGCCAGCACTTTCAACTCTCCTCGGTCAGAATATGGCCATTGAAAAATTAAAAATCAAAACATGACAATAATAATAATAATAATAATAATAATAATATTTCAGAGTTTTACCATTTTTCTTGGCTGTCTTGTAAAAAAAGTACATTTGAAAATTCTTGGATTACAACAATAGCCAAAATAATAGTCAAATTGATTTTCATATTGGCTGCTCCACACTTTTTTATTGGTCATGTTTTCTTTGAAGAATAAGGTCCAAGATTTACAGAATAAAAAGTAGTTCTCAAGCGTTTTCTCTATTTAAAAACAATACAGTGGCGGAAGATGACTTATGTCAGACGATTTCTTGCACAGCTGGATGTTGGACTCTTGAATAATTTTTGCATTGGCCAAAACTAAACTTAACTGAAGCCACAGCTGGATTCCGCTTGGTCTTGAAGCCCTTATCGATGGGTTATTTCTACTGTTTATGATGGCCTAGCAGTCAAAACAGGACAAATGAGCTCATGAATGGGACAAGTTCTGGGTGGGTCTTCCGAACCACCCGAACTCCCCCGGCTATGAACCTGCCATAGCAACTATAGAATTACCACACCAGATCGAATACTGTAGTTGTTGTCACCATAGCTACAATAGAATTCCTACATCAACAACTATAAAGCACCATAGCAACTATAATTAGATCAGTTACTATAGTCATAGCATCATTAGCATGAGCATTTAACTAATTAATGATTTCTCTCCGCATAGAATTATATTAAAAATGTCTTGTCTAATAGAAATATTTGACTTTTATACATTAAATTGGACTGACAACAAACTCTCTTCTCTGAATAGTAAAGAAAAGACAGTTTGTTTGATATGACAAATATTAAGTTCATATTATTATGAGAGCAGAGCTCATCCTTTAGTCTTCAGCTGTACATGATCAGATACATCCATATGTCAGATCTCTAGTCTTGAACGTGTGTGCATTCTCTCAAGCACCTCCTGACATCTTTCTCTGTTTGATGCAGAGACACACACACACACACACACACACACACACACACTCACACGTGCCTGATCAGAGGAAAACCACTTAAAGCAGAGCGCTGCGAAAACAGCAAACGCCAACAGCAGCAGTTACACAAGCAGACAGACAAAGAGGAGGAGGAGGAGTGTGTGTGTGTGTGTGTGTGTGCTGAAGCAGGGAGGTCGAGCGCGTGTCTCTGAGTGTTTTTCACACACACTGATCTGTCATTGGTCAGGCTGTTTCTGCTCATCAGACCTGCTGTCTCTCCTGCACAGATCTGGAACAAAATGGCTTCCTGTGCAGGAGACACACACACACACACACACACGAACACAGAGACACACACACTCAGCAGCATCAGGACAGTGTGACGCTACCCATCACACACTCATTTGAACAGTTATCCTTATGGGGACATAGGGTTCTCAAAATGTAAGGGACACAAAGTACACACAAACACACACAGACACACACACACACACACACCGCAGCATCAGGACAGAGTGACGCTACATCTCATACACACACAGAGACACACACACACACCGCAGCAGCAGCATCAGGACAGTGTGACGCTACACCTCATACACACACATAGACACACACACACAGCAGCAGCATCAGGACAGCGTGACACTGCCCATCACACACACACTTGTAAAGCTATCCTTATGGGGACAATTGATCCTCATAACATTAGGGATATATAAGGTACACACACTCACAGATACAGCTATCCTTACCATCAGCACAGTGTGACGCTACCCATCACACACACACACACGCACACACACAGCGGCATCAGGACAGTGTGACACTACCCATCACACACACATACACACACTTATACAGTTATCCTTACGGGGACATTTGGTCTTCATTACAATAGGAATACAAGTAACACACACACACACACACACACACACACACTTGTAAAGCACTCTATGGTCTGTCCACAGCTGTGATGATGTCTCTACTGTGCAGACTGTATAATCTCTCCTCTGTTATAGATTATAGATATCCTTACGCCCGATTCACACTTGGCGTCAGCGTCATCGCTTCTCCTCCACTTTGACTGGGTGACGCTGAACTGCATTGGGGATCTATCTGTGCTGCTTCAGTGGCGTTTCCCGCTGCAGAAGTTGGGAATTACTCAACTTCTCAACCGCCAATGAAAGCGTCAGCCAATCAGATCGCTTTATGAGAATACCCCAGCTCAGACTGTAGTCGCTTGCGGACTAATTTCATTGGCTGGCGCTGCTATGATGATCGCGTCAGCCCCAACTTCAGACACACCCACCGTCAAGCGTTGACGCTGACGCCCCGAGTGAGTCAGGCATTAAAGTCCCTGTGAAATAAACAGTGTTTTTTTACGTCGTCTCATACTTCAGTATTTCAACAAATCTAATGACCAATCAAATGCTCTCTAGGGTCTGACATGCCCCGCCCACTCTTCTCATTGGCTGTTCATTTGATGTGCTTGAGCCCAACCACTCTCTCTGGCAGAGCTGTGAGAGAAACAACACACTATTGGCTGTTTTTAAGGGGTGGAGCTACACTATGCCTTTATATGTGAGTATTACGCTATATAAAGTTGATGCACTCGCATGTAATTTGTGCATGTGTTTGTAAACGTAACATTCTGTAGTGCATTTAGTTATAGCCCAGCAGACACACATCATAAGACGTTAATATTTGGTTAGATTTAGGTTGTGACGTCAGGTAACCAAAATTCAGTGACTACGATTAAGGACAGTGATATTTTGATGTCCAATAATGACATCGAATGACGTTGATATTTGGTTGATTTTAGGTTGTTTTAGAAATGTCGAGCCAACATCTTAAACCAGCGTCATATTGATGTCAAATACTGATATTTATTCATCAGCTATGGCAACCAAAATCCAACATCTGATAGACATCATAGTGGTAACATCCACACAACCTCAAGCTGTAACATCATTAGCCGTTGATATTTGGTTGATTTTAGGTTGGACGTTGGTCTGACGTTGAGTTCTGACGTCAATCCAATTTTCATTTCCAAACAAAATGCAAAGTCCATGATGTTAGGGTACAACGTCAATCTGACTTCAATATTGATGTCTTGTGCCTGCTGGGTGCTTAAAGGGTCATTAGACCCCCTCGTTTCAGCAGGGTGTTTTCACACCTCTACTTTGGAAAAAGTCAGAAAAGTGGGCGTGTCCAGCTCTGTTTAGGGGGGAGTGTCGGAGGAAGAAAAGTGGGAGGGTGTGGGAGTGTCTATTTGGGCACGCGCGAGTTTCAGAGTCAAAACACACACACACACACACACACACACACACACACACACAAGAGAAAGTGATGGTGTTTAACCTACATGGACATCTGTAGTCGAATTATTTGCCAAATGATTAAATGGTGGACTTTAACTGCAGTTTGACTCTTTCATTCAGGGAGTTCAGTCATGTCCCTCGCGACAAACGAGATATTTGACTCGAGGAACTGCTGTAAGTGTGTATTTTTCATGCAATGTTTGATACCGCACGGCGAATGAGAGAAAAAAAACTCAGCATTTCCCGGAAACTTAGATGCACACGGCAGGTTGCGTCAGAAAGCCGCGTGTGTTATTCCGGTCACAAAATGCGGTGAAAATCCTACACGAGGTTAAAGTTTGGTTGTGGTGCTGACATGTTTACACTCGGTGCAATAGTTAGTTCGATATGAACAAACTGAATAAACAAAGAGCACTGGTCGCTCACTTCCCAAATCTGTAGAGACAGGACAATCACCAGCAACTAGAGCCGCGTCTTTATTAAGAGGAGACTAAAGTGAATCCGGATCTCAGCGTTTGCAGATGAGAACAGCTCTCAGGTAAACAATAATCCTCCTTAGACACGTAAGTTATTGTTGTGGAGCGTCGCGTACACTGTTAATCCACACGTGACTCCAGCTGCGCTCTCACAGAGAGAAAATGAAAACAAAACTTCACTGCAGCAAACTATAAAAGCAACACTTCACGCTTGTTTCGCCAACACAACGTGGCGTCTCTGTCGTCTAAACACTGTGACAGTAATGAATATTAATGAAGTTGCACAATAGAGCGCGCTGATTGGTTTGAACCAAGCTTTACTCATGCATTAATGCAGCACACTGTAAGACGTAATAAGACACACTCTGGCACAGACGTCCAGTCTGCACGCTGGAATACACGCTATTATCTCATGACCGTGACGCAGCTTCAATAGTTTCAAACTGGAAGTACGAATTTGCTTGAAATAACGCAAAAACAACCAATTTACACTTTTTAGTGAAATATAGGTGTCCTAATAGTGTTTACAGCAGTGTGGGACACATATACCACTGTCAACAGCTCAACACATGTGTTCTGGTGTTTCGTGACTCTTTAAGGCTATTTCGGTCATCATACAGTAAACATCCGCATCTCATCAGTAACATCTAAACAGTCTCTGGGTCAATGTGTGATGTTTTTGGACATCTTCTTGGACACTTTCAATGCTTCCAGACAGTTTGCTGAGATTATAAATCACCCATGTGTTGAAGTTCATTATGATGAGATTCACCTTCTCTGTGTGATTTGATTGGACAGGAATCACAGACCTGATTCTTCTAATCCTCATAGACCAGAAATATTAAAGTAGTGATGCAGGGTGAAGGACAGTAGTGGAGTAACAGCACAGATACTGCAGTAAACATGTACTCAAGGGAAAGTAAAAGTTCACATTTATAAAAAGGCTTAATACATTACAATTCCTGAGGAAAAATACTCACTTATAGTAGTGTGAGTATTTGTAATGTGTTACTTCACACCTCTGATGATCTTCCAGTACTCTGTCCACCACTGTTTTTCAGCAGAGAGGCAGAAGGCAAGCTAATATTAGGTTGAGCGCTTCATCAATGCTTCAGTCTGGCCAGCAGGTGGCGTGTGCTGTCCTCAGTGAAATCAGTCTATCCATCAGCTGATCTCTGACCTGTTTTACAGCACCAGAGCAGCTGTGTGTGTGTGTGTGTGTGTGATCGCTGAGAGCTTCTGTCCGTCTGCAGCTCCTCCAAACGCTCTGATCAGCACTTTAAAAGCAGCATTGATTTACAGCTTAGCGCCGCAGAAATGCAGCAGCCCCCGTGGGAGACCTGTCAATCATTACTAAGCCACGCCTTACTCTTTGTGTCAGCGGCGGGGGGAGGGGCTTGGTGGACAGAGCTGTCAATCACAGGGTCACTCCTGCTCATTATAGCTGTGAACTGAAGTGTGGGGCAATATGGTCTTACCGGGATTAAGCACACTGTGTATGTATAATACATTTGAAAATAAAACAATTATTAATTAACAAATAATGTTTGATAGATTTATGTGACCTGCAGCGTATTTAGAGTACAATTAATAAGTAAACAAATAATAGTATTTCAATAATATTAATAATAAATGCGCAGTAGGTAGTGCTGTCGCCTCACAGCAAGAAGGTCGCTGGTTCGAGCATCAGCAGCTGGCTCAGTTGGTGTTTCTGTGTGGAGTTTGCATGTTCTCCCAGCATTCGTGTGGGTTTCCTCCGGGTGCTCCGGTTTCCCTCACAGTCCAAACACATGCGGTACAGGTGAATTGGGTAGGCTAAATTGTCTTTAGTGTGTGTGTGTGTGTGAATGAGTTTGTGTGGGTGTTTCCCAGAGATGGGTTGCGGCTGGAAGGGCATCCGCTGTGTAAAAATATGCTGGATAAGTTGGTGGTTCATTCCGCTGTGGCGACCCCGGATTAATGAAGGGACTAAGCCGACAAGAAAATGAATGAATGAATGAATGATTTAACAGGAACAGGAAAAATATAAACTATAAATATGTAAAAACTATAAAACTATATATATATTTGTATATATAATGGAGAAAAGTTTTAATAAATTACATATTTATAATTTAATACAAATTAGAAATAAATATAAATATGTTTAAATATTTTAGTTGTGAATTTTTTGTATTTTATTTATTTTTATATAGACACATAATATTTATACAAGTGAGCTCACAAATATTATGTAAATATATATTTTTTATTTATTTATTAATTATTATTATTTTTTATTATAATTATTTGCATGTTGTTATGATTGTTTGACAGCACTCATTTAATTATATTGAAACATTGCTGTTAAATGTAGCACATAATAACTAAGAAGCAGCAAGTAATGCATTTCTTTCATTCTTTCATTCTCCTTCAGCTTAGTTCCTTTATTAAACAGGGGTCACCACAGTGGAATGAACCGCCAATTATTCCAGCATATGTTTTAAACAGCAGATGCCCTTCCAGCTGCATCCCAGTACTGGGAAACACCCATACACACTTATTCACACACACTCATACACTACAGCCAGTTTAGTTCATTAATTCCCCACACAGAAACACACACTGACCCAGCCGGGACTCAAACCAGCGACCTTCTTGCTGTGAGGCCACAGTGCTAACCACTGAGCCACTGTGTCACCCCAATGTACAACAATAAATGAAAATAAATCAACAAATTACACATTAAACTATTGTAAAATGAAATGAATCAGTGTTGGTGTAGAGTGTGAAGCGGTGCTGCTGCTGCTGCTGCTGCTGAGATGTGTGTGTGTGTGTGTTCAGTTTAGGAGCCGTGGTGTGGGGGTTGCATTAGTGTGTGTGTGTGTTATCAGTGTGTGACAGATGTACAGCTCTTCACTTCCTGTTGATTCTGCAAGTCAGAGAGGGTCAGATAGAGCTCAGCGTTCACCATTACTGATGCACTACACACTCGACACACTGACCTGACCTGCAGAGAGAGAGTTTGATGTGCATGATGTTTAGGCCATGATGCCTGGACTCGAACCAGTGACTTTCTTGCTGTGAGGCCATAGTGTTAACCACTAAGCCACCGTGTCGCCCCCTCAGATTATTATTATTTTTAATGTTTTTTTAATAAAAGTTTTTTTTGTTTATCACATGATTAATATGTCAAGTTTATATCCCACATGTCTGACTTTTCTTCTCGTTTATATCTTTAAACATGAATTTCACTGAACTGAAGAACAAAAAACTCAGATTTGCAGGGTAAAAGTATTAGTTATCGTCATTTGTTTCTCCCGTGGTCTTGACTGCTGATCTGAAAGACACGACAGCTGCGTTCAGAGTGTTTAGCAGCGAGCAGCACCGACTGAAGCATATTTGCTCAGTGTATTGTGTTGAGGATCTGCTTTGTGCGTTTCCCAGCATGCTTTTCTAAAGTCAAACACACTCCAGCAGCACGTGACCACGACAGGAACATGGTAAAACTCTCCGTGTTTACCATGTCTCGTGTAGAACTGATACTGAAGCAGCTGAGGGTGTGCAGATAAAGCCTCACATTGCTGTGACGCACACACATATACACACACACATCTGAAGATTAGCCTTTGTGTACCGTTTCAACACTGTAAAAACAAATCCATAAAATATACTGTAAAATGACAGCTGTGCTTGCTGGAATTTCACAATTAAAATAAAGCCTCACATTGCTCTGACACACACACACACACACACACAATATTTGTGTACCGGGCTGTATAAAATCTGTGAATGTATGTTAAACAAAAATATATTAAAAATATGTTAAAAATATGTTAGCAACATAAAATAAAAGAATTCACAGTAAATGACTGTGTTTTATTGATTATTTTGCCATTTACTGTAAAAAATAAACTCAGTCAAATTTACAGTGAAAAAGCAGCTGTGGTTGAGGGATTTTAACCATTAAAAATACAGTAGGATTGTAAAAGAAATTTCTAAATTATACAGTAAATTACTGTATTTCATAATTTGTTTTTGTCATATACTGTAAAAAATTCTGAAATTTACTGTAAAAAAACACTTGTGGCTGTAATAGGAACAATGGGAATGCAAAATATATGTCTACATTTTACATTTAATTACCATATCTAATATGTTTTTGCTATACAATGTAGAAACAAATCTGTAAAAATTACGATAGCTGTGGTTGCTGTAATTTACCCGCATAAATTTTATAGTAAATTACCATATTTTCATAGGTATACTGTAAAAAATTTGGACAGTAAAAAAATGGACAGCCGGCATTGCTGACCGTTAATAGATAAAAATACAGTATGAATGTAAAATAAACTTATAGATTTTACAGTAAATTAGCGTTTTTAATTTTTTGCCATACACAATCAGTAAAATTTACGATAAAAAAGACAGCTGTGGTTGCTGGAGTTTAACCGTTAAAAATATAGTAGGGACGTAAAAGAAACTTCTAAATTTTACAGTAAATTACCATATTTTTTTCTGTACACTGTAGAAAATAAAATCAGTCAAATTTATAATAATAAAAAGTTACGAGCTGCGGTTCCTGGAGTTTAACCATTAAAAATATGCTAGCAACGTTTAAGAAATGTCAACATTTTACAGTAAATTACCATATTTCATACATTTTTTTGCTATACACTGTAAAAATACATTTTTACGGTAACAAAAAAGCTGCTCTGGTTGCCCGAAGTTAATAATTAAAAATATAGTATGGACTTAAAAGAAATTTCTAAATTTTACATTAAATTACTGTATTTAATACATTTTTTTCTATACACTGTAATAACAATCTTTAAAAAAATTTACAGTAAAAAAAGACAGCTGTAGCTGCCAGAATTTAAACATTAAAAATATGATAGGAACGTGAAATAATGTCTACATTTTACAGTAAATTATCAAGTTTCATCACTTGTTTTGGCCTATACTGTTAAAAAGTGCAATGAGTAAAATTTACGATAAAAAGACAGCTGAGGTTGCTGGAATTTAACTGTTAAAAATGCAATAGTAATGTGAAATAAATGTCTACATTTTACAGTTAGTAACATATTTCATATTTGTTTGCCATACAACATAGAAAAAAATCTGTAAAAATTAGGATGGAAATGACAGCTGTGGTTGCGGTATATAGTGTGTGGTTGCGATTTTATAGTAAACTACCGTATTTCATCTATTTTTTTTTTTGCCATATACTGTAAAAAATGTAAACGGTAAAAAAATAGACAGCTGTAATTGCTGACCGATAATAGTTAAAAATACAGTAGGAATGTAAAATAAACATAAATTTAAACTAAAGTATTTCTTTTTATTTTTTTGCATTACACTGTAAAAAAATTAAATAAATAAAATTTCTGATGAAAAAGACAGCTGTTGTTGCTGGAATTTAACTGTTAAAAATATAGTAGCGACGCAAAAGAAATTTCTACATTTTATAGTAAATTACCACATTTCATATTTTTCTATACACTGTAGAAAATAAAATCAGCAAAATTTATAATAATAAAAAATTTCGAGCTGCAGTTGCTGGAATTTAACCATTAAAATATATGCTAGCAATGTTAAAGAAATGTCCAAATTTTACAGTAAATTACCATATTTCATACATTTTCTTGCCATACACTGTAAAAACACATTTTGTGTTTGCCCGAAGTTAATAGTTAAAAATATAGTAGCGACGTGAAAGAAATTTCTAAATTGTACATCAAGTTATCGCATTTAATAATTTTTTCCCGTACACTGTAATAACAATGCATACAATTTACAGTAAAAAAAAGACAGCTGTAGTTGCCAGAATTTAACCAATAAAATATGATAGGAACGTGAAATAATGTCTACATTTTACAGTTAATTATTACATTTCATTTGTTTTAGCCTACACCGTTAAAAAAACATAAAATAAGTAAAATTTACGATAAAAACGACAGCTGAGGTTGCCGGAATTTAACTGTTAAAAATATGCTAGCAGTGTAAAAGAAACGTCTAAACTCTAAAATGAAAAATACAGTGTTTGTTAGTCTCTTTTGTTTAATTCATTTCTTTATTTTTCTTCATTAAGTTTATTTTTTATTTTTATCATTATTTTATTTGACTATATTTGACTTTTCTTGTCTGTGTATGTATTTATCTAAGGTTTTTATGTACAATTGATGGCAAAATTCTTCGCCTTCCTGTGCAATAATTCCCAATGATGTTTCTCAGATTCAGGAAATGTTCACAGTATTTCCTCTATTATTTGTTCTTCTGGAGAAAGTCTTATTAGTTTTATTTTGGTTAGAATAAAAGCAGTTTTTAATAGTTTTAAAGCCATTTTAAGGTCAATATTATTGGCCCCTTCAGCAATATTAGTGTTGGATTGTCTCCAGAACAAACCACTGTTATACAATGACTTGCCTAATTACCCTAACTTTACCCTAATTACCCTAGTGAAGCCTTTACATGTCTTGAAGAATAACTAGTCTAATATTATGTGCTGTCATCATGGTAAAGAGTAAATAAATGAGTTTTTAGAGATGAGTTATTAAAGCTATTATGATTAGAAATGTGCTAAATAAATCTTATCTTAATAAATTGGGGACAAAACATACAGGAGGGCGAATAAATCTGACTTCAGCTGTACACATAAAGCACACCCCCATGTGAGACGTGTGTTTCTGGTGGTGTTCTGACAGCAGTGTGGAGTGATTCTGGGTTATTTATCAGTGTATAATGTGATCATCATTGATTATCCAGCTCTGCGTTCAGTAGCTCAGCATCGAGCCAGCATTGATTCTCTCTAATTCCCCGCTGGATAATTGTCATTTATCGTCCGCTTGTCAGTGGAGATCATCACACTATTAAGTGCACTAAAGCTATAGACGTGTCTGCGTGTGCAACTCAGTCATTGATTTGTTTGGACAAGCTTGAGGATGCTAATCTGCTCTGGAGGGTTTACCTTTTACATGCGTGTGTGTGTTCAGTGTTGTGTAACAGAGGAGCTGTAATTAAATCACTGACCCACTGGAAAAGAACAGTAGGGGATTACTGATCATTTCAGGGCAGTTTCTTATAATATAGAAGTGGGGACTTTGTTATGAATAGCTGCAGTGTTGGGGAAAGTTGCTTCTGAAAGTAATGCATTACAATATTGAGTTACTCGCTAAAATGGTAACGAAGTGTGTTACTTTGTGTTACTTTCTATGTTAAGTGATGTGTCGAGTTATTTTTGAGTTATTTTTCTCACCTGGCTGAGACTTGACCTCTTTCAGAACTCATTATTAGCTGCTTTTCCACTATCGTGCCAAACCGTTCTAAGAACACTTCGGTACGGTTACGGTTGTTTCTCCACTGAGCCTGGAACGGCGCGGCACGATTACAAACCGTTCTCGGCCCGGAATTCTCGGCACGGTTAGACAACCGTGCTGAACTGTGCTGACAGATTCTGTGTGTTGACGTCGCGACTTGGTTGCTAAGCTACCACAGCTGGCTCAGCAGAAGCGCGCTAGTCATCAGACATCCTCAATAAACTACAGTACATTTAATATAAAATAATGATCCAGGTCTAAACGATACAGTTTGAAAGGGGTTTTAAAACCATAGAGCAGTCTCTGGCAGAGAAGTGAATAACTCATCACATTCTTACGGAGATATTTTATTCATTAAAGTTATTATTTTATTGACTTGAATACAGACCTACTTCGCCTGCTGAATGTGAGTTTATTGCACGCAGCGCTGTATTCCACAGCACAAAACTCGCTCTGATCCGGGAGAGACATCAGCGACTTGCACTGCTGACTTTTTTTTCCTGCTGCGCATCGAATAAAGCGAATAAAGTCACGCTTTGCATCGTCGATGTCCAAATTCCACAACAACATCACCATATCCATGGAACACGAACTTGCAGACTCTTTTAACAACGAGGAAATAATTGCACTTTTTAATTCAAAGCCAGGACAGCTTGTTAATACCGGCGAGACCACCTGAAGGACGGCGTGTTCGTGTTGTAATGTCGGCCGTCCAAAAGACTTTGCTTGAAAGCTTTACGGAGCGGCACTGTAACTGTCCAAGGTACTGTTGTATGATTTATATTATAGCATATGCACTAATAAACAAGTCAAAAGAATGAATGAATTAAATAAATTTGGATTCTTAAATGTCAGTATTGCTTTTACTCAAAAAATATCAATACGTTTTGACAAATGTTTTATAAAAATAAAATGAGCAATTTTCATCATTTCAGCTATAGGCAATTATATGATTCAGTTATACATAAGTTATATGACATTTATGAGGCATGTAACATGTTTCTGTGTGTTTTTTTTTTTTTTTTGTGGTGATCTTTAATATAGCTACGCAAATATTTTCTAAAACGTCTAGCAATATTTCGCCTACAGCTTGTTAGTTAAATATGAACACAAAAATAATTATAAAAATAAAAATAAAATGATCAAAATAAAAAGATAATAAAGCAGCATTTTAGTGCTTTATATGCTTTAAATCCTGCAATATATGTGTTGTTTCATATTCGTTTTTTTCACTTGCTGCATTCGTTATTTAATGTTTGAATAGTAAAACAAATACCAGCCATCGCTTAAATGGTTTCATTTTACCATCAAAATGTAGTATATTTTATATCATTATCAACTTTTGATATAAATACGCAGTGTAATTTAATTAATTGTTAAAAATGAAATAATTTATGTGCTGTGTTTTTATTAGTGAAAGTGCCCGCTCTCCTTTGACAAGGCCTGTCCAAAATTATATTTCTGCCACTATAATGCAAATGCACTATTATTGTTGTCTTATCATTGTTTATTTTTCTGTTTTGTTCAGAGATTTTAAATATTATTTATTTCCCCTCCAATTATTTTTAATCATCACGTTACATTTTGGTAATTTTCCCTCCAAATAAAATTTAGCCAGAGCTGCGCAACATATAAATAAATAAGGGTGCACATTTAGCACCCCTATTTGATAGAGCGGCATAACAGTGTTTAGTCACATGCTTTTGCTTTTTTGAAAAATAAATAAATAAATAGTTTCGGCTCTTATTTAACTTTAATTGAACAAAGGGAGCCGTTTACATTGCGTTACCAAGGCAACTACTGATGCGTTTTGTGTAATGTTTTAAAGAGCTTTGTCGCAGCACGACAGTGGAAAATGAAACCGTATCCGTGCTGTCTGGCCCGGTTTGGCACGGAATGGAACAGTTCTGTTTAAAGAACGATTCAGCACGATAGTGGAAAAGCGGCTAATTATTTCACTTTATCATTCATTTTTTGTTAGATTAGTCTCTATTTCAGAGGTCGCCACCAACTATTTTAGTATATGTTTTACGCAACGGATGCCCTTCCAGCAGCAAGCCAGTACTGGGAAACACCCATACACACATTCACACACACTCATACACTACAGCCAATTTAGTTGATCAATTCCCCTATACGCTTATTTCACCCGATCGCCTTTTTTTTTTATTTTTATAATTATATTTATTGGATTTTCATGAGTTCATAAAAAAAAAAATACAAAAAGCGCCTCCTTTTTTAGGTGTTTATTATAACACAGACAACATATACAGATATTTTAAACACTTTCAATAGTGTTTTATGAAAATTCAAAGGGTTTTCTTTAAAATGATTCCAAATTTGTGCATTTCCACCTCTGCATGTGGATTTGGGAAGCTGTTAAATTTGGGTAGGCAAAATCCAGGCGGAAATCTCAAAATAACAGCAGAGTTTAACTGGATAACTTGGAAGACCCTATCAGGGATATTAGCCCCCGACTACATAGCTCTTTAATTTAATTTTTATTTAAAGAGCCCCTATTATACATGAAATAGAGTCATATTTTGGATGTAAGGGTCTCCAACAACAGTCTAATATGCATGCAAGGTCAAAAAACACTTCATGGTCTCATAATCTGCATTTATTTTCCTCATTATCCCAGCGACTCCCGTATGAATCGCCCACTGATTCATTTGTTCCCAAACCCTTAGCACGAAGCTAATCTGTGCTGATTGGACCGATGACAGTCTGTTGCGATTGGTCGACACTGACTGCCTTATGCGACAGACAGAGTGAAATGCCCAGCAGCTAATCAACAATATAGAAGCAGTCACAGTTCATACACGCTTCATAGTGTAAGATGTGGAGTTTGGCTGCCTGTGGGTGAATGTAAATATAGACGATGGACTTGACATTATTTTATTGAGCAAAAACTCCAACAACTGGCGAGGAGATCTCCTAGCTTGTCACACTCTGCTCTTTTCACAGACACACACACAAACACACATAACCCTCCTCCGGACGACAACGCGCACACAAGCGCACACACACAGACATACACTCACACACACATACACTCACACACACACACACACATAACCCTCCTCCGGACGACAACACGTGTGCGTGTGAATAACTTGGTTTCGTTGACGCGTCATGGCGAAACACCTAATGATTCGTTATCAAGGCGACTCGTTTGAAGCTCTATGAGTCGACTCTTTTATGAATCAACAGTTTTAAACACTGTAAGCCTTAGCTGGATACTTCACTTCACTCAGAGCTGTGTTACACACTACATGGAAGGGCATTTTCAAAAACCCATAATATGGGCTCTTCAATATTTATATCATTTTATTCTGATGTATAAACAGCACGCATCTGAATTCTGCATCAAATCCTGTGAGTTGATGGTAATGTAAGCTGCTCTCGGCTACTTATATTACAGAGCTGATGTGCGCATTTGTAAGTCCTGATTTATTTCGTTATTGCTGGATATATGATGACAGACAGAGAGAGAGAGAGAGAGAGAGAGAGAGAGAGCAGTGAAAAGTGCTGAGCAAACAGATAACGCAGACAGACAGACAGAGTCCATCTCACATCATCTCGCTGACAGAACCAGAGACGCTTTTCTGTAATTATTTGTCATGCAAATAAAGTGGAGTGCATCGAGCTGACCTGGAGATTCAGATGCATATGAACATTTGTCTGCTGCATAACCGTTATTGTGGGAATATAGATCAATATCTGCCTTTTACTACATCATATACATTTAAAGCACTTCATTGGCAGGATTGTGTTTACATGCTGTATTGAACACAGCAAGAAATTAGAGAAGCAAATAAACAAATCCAACAATTATTATTATAGGATTGTACAGGCTTAATGGAATATACACAATTATATTTAAACCATTATTCAAATAATATGTTCTATAAAATCGCCTCACAGCAAGAAGGTCACTGGTTCGAGTCCTGGCTGGGTCAGTTGGTGTTTTCTATGTTTCGGTTTCCCCCACAGTCCAAACACATGCGCTATCGGGGAACTGATAGTAGTGTATGTGTGTGTGTGTTAATGGGTGTTTCCCAGTACTGGGTTGCAGCTAGGAGGGCATCCACTGTGCAAAACATATGCTGGATGAGTTGGCAGTTCATTCCGCTGTGGCGACCCCTGTTTAATAACGGGACTAAGTCTAAAAGAAAATTAATAAGAACTATTTATATCACTTTTATTATATCTAACTACTTTTTAAAATTATATTTTATGCCAAATATCAGAATAATAAAATTACCATTTTTACTTTAAATAAAAATAAATGTAATTTTCCAATATGTCTGAATAATAAAATCACAATTTTAATTTATAATAAATTAAATAAAACAATAAATAAATCTAATTAATAATTTAAAATGTACATTTTTTCTGCAATAATCAGAATAAAACCACATTTTGTCTTAAAATAAATGAAAAAAATCTAATTATTATTCAAAATGTCTAAATAATGAAATCACAATTTCCATAAAAAATTTATAATAATAATAAATAAATAAAGCTAACTATATGCAAATTATCAGAACAATAAAAACACAATTTACATTTTTTAAATAATTAAAAAATACTTAAATTGACATTTCATGCAAAATATTTAAATTAAATTATTTTCCAAAAAGAATAATAAAATCACAATTTCCATAAAAAATATAACAATAATAATAAATTAATTAATTTATACAAAATATCTGAGAAAAAAAACACACAATTTACCTTTTTTAATAATAAAAAACATTACTTTTTTTTGCTAAAAATCTGAATATCATATTAAAAATAAAATATATTAATACATAGTAATAAACTAATTATGTAAAATGTCTGAATAACAAAAACACAATTGACTTTTTTATTTTATATAAAAGAAATAAATATATAGCACAAAGGAAGAGAGAGTAAAAGAGATATTAGAGATGCACTTGCAAACTCATGCACACTTCTACATGATTATAAATGAATAATTTTAAATATACTGATCTTTATTCTTTATTATTGCTGTTTATTCTGATTAAAGGTTATTATTTTACTACTATACTATTTACTGTGTTTAATACGTTTTATAATGAATGTGTCCTTTTTAGGTAAACTTTATAAATGCTTTGGCAGTATAAATTGAATTGAAATAGAGTAAGAGAGAGAGTGTTTTATTTTGATTTGATTATTTATTTTATTATTATTATTTTCACTACTTCATTGTTTTTTTTATTATCTTTTTAATGTAAACATTGCAGATGCTTTTGCCAATAAAGCAAATTTGAATTGAGAGAGGGGGAGAGACATAGAGAGAGAGAGAGAGAGAGAGATCGAGGGAGAGAGCGAGCTAGCCAGCTTTATCTATCTTCCTTCAGAGACTCTGGCCTGTGTGTGTGTGTGCGTGCGCGCGTCTATTGTTCGCTCAGCGCCCGAACACAAAGACTCTTGAGGCGGCTTCATCGGCACCTTCAGCTCGAGGCCTCGCGGGACTCAAACCGGACCATTTCACACTGATAACCGCCGTTTCTCATGATTTAACACCGATTTTCCAGAGTATCCGGGTCCCGGGATTCACATAAAGCCCGTGCGGAGTCGGCGGATCCTCCGGTACCGTACACCAGTGTTCCAGGTAAAGCTGAGGGGTTTATTTACACGGCTTTAAAAGCGATAAGTCATTATTGTTTTATCACAGTGGAGGTTTTCTTGATGATGTTTTTATTGTCGACTTTTATTTTGGCAGGTTTTACGGTTTTATCGGTTGTTTTGCTGTTTTATGTCGGTGTTTTATTGCGCCTTTAGCATTAGCCTTTAGCCTCGGGCCTCATCAATGGGGTTTATTTACGATCAGCAGGGCTCGTTTAAATGTATAATGTGTGTTATCTGCTCAGCTTTTCGATGCTGAAGTCTGTCAGACTCATGTGTTTATTAAACGTGTTGTTTTTTTTGTGGAAATGTGTGTGTTCAGGTGGTGTAAACACACACTAGTCCGTTCATATGAGCTCATGGGTCCCGTGACCACTGCCATCTACGCGGATTTATTTTGTTTTATAAAAAATAATTTTTTATTTCACAAAATACTTAATTTAGCTTTCTGTAAGTTCAAAAGTAACATCAGTACTGTGTACAGTAGTGTACACTATACTGTAAATACGTATTTATAAGACCAAATGCAAGATAATTTGAGAAAAATACAGTTTATTGCACTTGTTTATCCGGTTATTTCACTGTATACACTGTTTTTTTCTATGAAATAGCCACACTATTAAATAGTATCTTTTTTTTATTATTATGTTTGTCATCAAACTGGTTGAGATTTGTGCGTAATAAATATTCAGTTTACAACCAAGTGATGTGAAAAATGAAAACTGTCATTTATTTACTCATCCTTGTTTCAAACCTTTAGGATCACAAATTTCTTTCTTTTGTTGATCAGATATTTAGAAACCTGTAACCATTGACATCTATTGTATTTGTGTGTCCTACAATGGAAGTCAATGGTTACCGGTTTTCAGCGTTCTTCAAAATATCTTCATTTGTGTTTAATAGAAGGTAGAAACTCAAAGGTTTGGAGGGAGAGTAAATAGTGAGTAAAGGGTAATATTTAGGTGACCTATCCTTTAAATCGGCTGTATACGCCTTAAATATATCTGTTGATACTGTCTGTATATTGTGATACACAAGTGTGTTATGTTTATTCGTGGTGGTGATCTGCATTATGGGATGTTAATCTCTGGTCTGTCTACTTTTGGTGGTGAAAATGCAATCCCACAGGTTAACAAAGAGACTTATTGACATGTTAGTGATTTAAAATAATGTATAAGAGATAATATCTAAAGGAATAACTGTGTAAAATAACAGTAAATGTGCTGCAAAATATTACAAGGTAGCATAATATACAACTCCAATCCACTTTAACATCACTTTAAGCTAATAAAAATGTTCATAAAAGTCACTTTTTCAGACTTTTGGAGGTTAGAAGTTGTTGGAAGAAAGATCAAGATGCCATAATGCAATTTTAAAGTATAACTTAATGGGGAAAATAAAAACAGAAAACACAAAATACAGAAAACTGCTTATTTATGTAGATTTTAGAGTGTAGTAACATAAGATAATATAATAAGACTGTACTGTTTGTGTAATAGTGAAATATTCCTGATTCAGCAGCACACACACACACACTCTGACTCTGTAAAGTAGCTCTCCAGTTGTTTTTTCCTGTTAATTCCCAGTAATTTCCATTTGCTGGAAGCCATCAGCATCATCCTGAGGGTCTCTGTGGTGTTGTGGTGAACACAGTCATTAGCAGATCATATGATCATCATTTCTCAGACCATTAGTCTGTTATGTCAGGCATAAAATCCACACGGTTGTCTGTATGTGGCTTGTATGTTCAGTGTTCTCCTATGTATATGTGCACTCTGCTTAGATCATGTGGCAGCAGAATTTGATTACCGGAGCCTGCAGTGATGTCGTGTGCATGTGAGAGAGATTTTCACCAAGGCAATTTACTGCTCGGGAAGTTTGAGTTTGTCCTTTGATTGCATTTGGAAGTCATTAAGCAGCAGTTGAATGAAATCTCTTAATGGGACGCTCTTAATGCTCACGTTTATCGCTGCACAGTATATCGTTTGAGCATTGATATCGCAATGTGTGTATCCTCTAATAGTCACGCCGCTGCCTTAGATTATAAAAATATAAAGATATTATTGGATAATATTATTTATGTTGATTATATATGATTGTTACATGTTTGTATTTAGAGTGTGTATTGATGTTTCCTAATACTGGGTTGCAGCTGGAAGGGAATCCGTTATGTAAAACATGCTGGCTAATTTGGGGGTTCATTCCGCTGTGGCCACTTCTGTTGAACTAAGGGGCTATGCTGAAAAGAAAATGAATGAGAACTATTTATATCACTTTTATTATATCTATCTACTTTTTAAATTATATATTTTTGCCAAAAATCAGAATAATAAAATACAATTTTTACTTTAAATAAAAATAAATTTAAATACCCAAGAGGTCTAAATAATAAAATTGCAATTTTAATTTAAAATAAATAAAATAAAACATTGAATAAATCTAATTATTATGCAAAAAATATCTGAATAATAAAAACACAATTTACAAGTAGTATATTTTTAAAAATATTTATTTTAAAGGTACATTTTTATTCTGCAAAATATCAGAATAAAATCTAATTTTGTATTAAAAATAAATGGAAAAAATATTATTTTTATCCAAAATGTCTAAATAGTAAAATCACAATTTTCATTTAAAAATATATAATAATAATAATAAATAAATAAAGCTAACTATATGCAAAATATCTTAACAATAAAAACAGTTTACATTTATAAACTAATAAAGATGAATGATGAATAAAGGAACTAAGCCAAGAGAAAATTAATGAATATATTTACAGTTAGACTCCTTTGCAGAAATAACCATAAACGCTGTTTACTTCACATCTATCTTCTGTCTGTCGTATTTATGGTAAAATATATAATAAAGATATTTTTGTATACAATTATTTATGCAATGATGAGCATGTTTTTTTTACATTTAATTGTTACATTTTTATACTTGTATATAGTTATTCTCCACAGAAATAACCAATAAGGCTCTTTTTATTTTTGTTCTGTTTTATTTATATGTGATTGTGATTTTATTATATTTTTCTCAGATCACCCCATTCGAACTAAATTATGGAGGTCTTTCTAAATAGAGCTATTCAGGGTCATCTGGTGAAGTTATACTCGTATCACAGTGAAACTAAATATCGCAATGTGAGATTTTACCAACATCATGCAGCCCTCCTCATGTTTGAGTTCTTTATTAAATGCTAAACGTGCTGATTTTTGAGTTTCTACAAGCTTCTTGATTTCACTCCAGACGTACACACTCATATTTAATCAAAGGGGAAGAGCTTAAGCCTATTTGTAACTTGAGTAAGAATATTTTGGCTATAAAATATTTTAAAGAATGTATATTTTTAGTGGTGCATCCAAAATAAAAGTTACTGTGTTAAATTATATAAATACTCTCATGCATGCACATATTTGAGAAAATGTTTATTTAAATTTTGCTGCAAAATATGCATATGATGCTAATTAAACATAAATTTAAATATCCATGTAACAAAATAGTTTTGTTGTTATCTATGTGTCTGTATATTACTTGTACATAATAAATATAAATAACACACACACATACTGTATCTTGTGTCAAAACACACTCTATTTTTTGGATGTGATTAATCGTGCTAATCTTACCCCAGCAGTAATATTTTTAAAAGATATATAAAAAATGTTGTTAATATTCAGGAAATATTTTGAGGGGAATTTTTAAATGAACCATTGATCACATTGAAAGATCTTTTTGCCTTTTTTTCAGCGTTGTTATTTGTTTTGTTTTATATAATGCATTATTATTAAGAAGCTGTTATAATTGTAACTTGTATATCGAATTCTTAGTATAAGAGTTGCCATACAATTTGTATGTTATATACAATATATATATATATATATATATATATATATATATATAATGCTGATATGGCATTAAAATGTAAATAAAAAATGTTGCTTTCAGGATGAAGTTTTGCTCCGAAAGGAAATCACATTTTTGTTCTACAATATATTGTGATTATAACATCACCCCAAAATACACAATTATTTATTATTTAAATGTATAGAGTGTATTTTAAGAGTATTTAGACTTGAGTTGGCAGTGTTTGTTCATCACAGCAGCAAATTAATCAAAACATTATTATTTTCATGATAATCTGGCCAAGCATGCACAAAATATTGACTGAAAATCATTAAGACTATAATGCATTTGTAAACATAAGTTAATGTAACTAAAGACTCGCAATGAAAACTATAAAACCATTTTTGATGTTAATTTCCTAGTTAATAACTCAAATCAAAGTTGAACTCCTAAAAGAACTAATAAAATAACAAATTTTAGTATAATAAATCTGGCTTAATCTCACTGCTGATTTAATGCATTATCTAACATTAACTAATGAGACTTTATTGTAAAGTGTTTCCTTTTTTACTTTATAAATCTTATAACATTTGTTTACCCTACAATAAGGATGCAATATATATGCGCAATGTGGGTATCTGCAATAGTTGCATCGCAGTATCTAAAATGTTGAGTTAGGATTATAGTTTAAACCATTTGTACATGAGAAAGATCAAATTTGTTGCTTCAACAAATACTTATTTTATCCATTTATATAATACAGACAGTAGTCACCATTAAAAGTGGATCAAAATACGAGTGGTGTTGAATAGTTAGGACAACTTTGATTTTTGTGGTGGTTTTGATCCACTTCAAATGTTGACTATACTGTTTACAGGGTTATTTTACATTTGATTATCTTATTGCTGCACCTCAATACTGGAAGACTCTCTAAAAAACAAAGTACTGTCTATTCCATTTGTAAAATATGTCTATGTTTGTTCTAATGCATTCATTTATGCTTGTAATTTCTTTTATTTTAAGCATATACACACCCAATCAATGTAAAATTAGGAAAGCTTCCCAAAAGAGTTCTATAAATCTCAGTAAATGATTTTTAGGTTGCAATATTGCAATCTGAATATAATATATTCTTGCAGCTCCATAGTACAATTTTATAAATTAAAGCAGTACACAAAGTAAAAGTCACTTTTTTTGCAGCTCTGGTGAATATTGAGATGATAATACCATATATCGTGCTAAAAGCTTCTGCCGTTACTCGCAACAAGATCATTTGGCGCTGTGTGTGCATCTGTGGAGGTGTTGCTTGTGTAATATTGATAAGTGTAGCGCTGTTTTAGAGGGGATTTGTGTTCGTGAACAGGACTGACCTGTGTCCAGTGTCGTCCCCAGTGAATATTTAATTGCTCAAAGTCTGTGTTATGAATGTTTAATGAAGGATGTGCTCTGGAGCCAGAACAGATTTGTGTTTTTCAGAGGGAAGTTTGGACTCTCCAGTGTTTGATCTGATTCTGTCTCTTAAATACGCTTCTGTATTGAAGTCAAGGATGTTTTACGGTGCAGTGTGAATGCACAGACTAGTTGTTGGCTCAGAATTGTGTTTATCAGCTTGCTGCTTGATATGCTGTTGTCTAAAATCACAATATATACAGTTGATGTCAGAATTATTTGCCTTCCTGTGAGTTTTTTTCTCAAATATTTCTCAAATGATGTTGAACAGATTCATTAGTTGTTTACAGTATGTCTGATAATATTTGTTCTTCTGGAGAAAGTCTTGTTTGTTTTATTTTGGCTAGAATAAAAAGCAGATCTTAATTGTTTTAAACCCATATTAAGGTCAATAATATCAGCCCCCTTCAGCAATAATAGTTTTGGATTGTCTCCAGAACAAACCACTGTTATACAATGACTTGCCTAATTACCCTGATTTTACCCTAATTACCCTAGTGAAGCCTTTACATGTCACTTTAAGCTGAACACTAGTGTCTTGAAGAATATCTAGACTAACATTTATTTACGGTCATCATGACACAGATGAAACTAATTAAATGAGTTATTAAAACTATTACGTTTAGAAATTTGCTGAAAATATTCTTATTTCTCTTAAAAACAGAAGTTGGGGGAATAAAATATAAAGAAGGGTGAGTAATTCTGACTTTACCTGTATATTATATAGACAAAAAAGTTGTATAGTATGATCGTTTATTTTGTGGTGTGGTAAAATAATTGTCCATCATTTGGATGAGTGCAGTTTTACAGACAGAAATGAGAATAACAGCATGGAGAGAAAGTTTAAAGCTTGAAAGTAAAATGTTTACATTTAGCATTTTTTTTGGCACTGTTCCATGTTAGGCCTGTAATCATTAGTTCATATATACTGTTAACGATTTTTGTAAATAACACCATATTATAAAAATGGACATAATTAATATATATATATATAAATATATATAAATATATATATATATATATATATATATATATATATATATATATATATATATATATATATATATAATTTATTTATTTATTTATTTTTATTTTTTTACTATAGGTACGTTCTGCCATGTTACTGTATTTTAAAGATGCATTGAAAAATGACTGTATATTTTACATATTATATTTTAAAGATATACATACAATTCTGCAAATACATATACAGCAAGAGAAATAGTGCTGCAAATGTAAATACAGTAACACATACAGTAATTTACTGTAGCTACTACAGGAAGTTGTTAACTGTGTATATGGCTACATTCTTAATCAAACATTACTATCTATATTAATTAAATCATATAAGCATTTATATACATAATTATATTTTAAATGTATTATATATTTTGGTGTAATTTATATAATTGAAATTTATTATTTTACAATTTTATGTTAAAATATAAAAAATATACATTTAATTTATATGATAATGTTATTATATTTTATTGAATACTATTACTATATACTATAGTCAGATATGAGCGAATACGTTGTTGATTATTTTACAATGTTAACAAAGGTCCTGTATACTTTAACTTGTTGAATTTATAGAAAACACTATCTGTGTGTGTGTGTGTGTGTGTGTGTGTGTGTGTGTGTATAATATTAGTGCTGGATGAAGGTTAATCAGGAATAATCATATTAAAAATAAAAGTTTGTTTTGCAATAATGCAAGTGTCTGTACTGTATATACTGTGTTAATAAATGCACCATAAGCGTGCGTATATTTGAGAAAATATTTATTTATATTTATTTTGAATGCTATTAAATTTTTGCCCGGCACTAAAATATATATCTGAATGTATATAAATCCTGAAATGCACTTTACACCCGGGTGTAGTTGTTCTATGGGTGATAGAGCTGGTCTCTTAATCGTGCTGCTACTTCAAGTTTAGCAGGTAAAGTGAATATTTTCCACACTGTAAACTTCAGCAACTTATTTAATGCTGTCAGTTTGGTTTCTTATAGTTTCACGTTTGTTATTAAGCATATGTTTCATGTTGTGGCAGGAGTCTGCATGTTTCTGTACCATTTGGACATCACTGTACTAAACGTACATGCTTGCTGGCTAATAATAGTGTTTGATTTCAGAAAAAGCAGAAGCCGATGGTTATTTATTATTAGTTGTAAAAGCATGATTTCAGGATAAGAAATGCAGCTTATTGGTCAGGACATGTTCAGCGCACATTCAAGTATGCATTTATTAGCAGATTTGACAAAGTTGTATATTGTGCTGAAAGTCATTAATGCTTTGCTTTAAAGACAACAGTGATAAAAATTAGATCCATGATGTAGTTCCAGTTATTTATAGTGTGTTAATGTACGGGTCAGTAATTGAAAATGGTGTCCAGACATCAGAATAATGGTTTAATAGCTGATTATATGCACAGTTTATCTTTATTTTTTAGATTTTCTAAAGGACAGCCACTAAAATATGAGTTTAGCATGGAGTTTAAAGTAGAGTTTAACAATAAAAATATTTTAAAATTGAGGAATTATCATTGGTTGACATTTTAAAACACAATTTAAAGGGACAGTTAATCTGAAAGTAAATTTACTCACTATTTTTGTGGGTTTAAACCTTTGAGTTTCTTACTGATGTATTTCTATGTGGGCTAATAAGCTTGTTCTCCATTTCAGACTGGTTAAAATACATTTTAGTTTTGAGTTTATGCAAATATGTTTTGTTGGTTTAAGATTAACTGTGTTTGAATAGTTGTGGATTACACTTCGAAAATAAAAATGAAAGAAATCTTTATTATGTTGCACACAGAAGAAGATATTTTGAAGAGAACCGAAATCTGTAGAATGCTGAAAACCGGTCACCATTGACTTGCATAGTACTATGTAAGTCAATGGTGACCGGTTTTCGGCATTCTTCAAAATATCTTCTTTTTGTGTGCAACATAATAAAGATTTCTTTCATTTTTATTTATATTGCACACAAAAAGAAGATATTTTGAAGAATGCTGAACATCAGTAATCATTGACTTAAATGGTACTACAAAAGTCAATGGTTACCTGATTTCAGCATTCTTTAAAACATCTTCTTTTGTGTTCAACATAATAAAGATTTGATTTATTTTTATTTCTGTTGAACACAAAAGAAGATGTTTTGAAGAATGTTGAAAACCGGTAACCATTGACTTGCATCAATGGTTACTGCTTTTCAACATTCTTCAAAACATCTTCTTTTGTGTTCAACTGAAGAAAGAAACTCTTAAAGGTTTGAAACATGTAAATGGTGAGTAAATGATGGCACAGTTTTCATTTTTAGGTGAACTGTCTCATTTTGGATCACAGTTTGTCTCCAGAATATTAATAATGATTTCTAATGTGAAGTCTCTTTATTTTTGGATATTTCGTGTCACTGTCCTTTATGCATTGTTGGCATAATTTAATTATAGATCCTTCATTTTGCGACGTGCCCCTGACGTTGACAGCTCGCAGATTTATTTGCGAGACACGTCTATGGTCATTATGAGGCGGAGCTGTTCCCGCGACAACAAAGGTCGTGACCTCATTGTGGCTGAATGCATCGTGTTATAGATGTGTTTAATTGGCGGGATGGAGAGGCTGAGGGGCGTGTCTGACCTCTGACCCCGCTCTGTTTATGGAGGCTCTTTACTGCTGCAGTGTGGGAGACAGTCACTGTACTGCACCTCCCCCACACACACAAATCAGCACGCACACACACTAAAATCACTTGCAAACACACACGTGCACACAAACACATACAGTCAAATCAACACATGCACACAAACGCACTCAATTCAACACACCTGTACACACTCAAATCAACACAAATGCACACGCTCGCGCACACTCAAATGAACACACATGGACACAAACACACACTCAAATCAACACACACACTCCTGCACCCTCAAATCAACATGCGTGCGCACACACACATACACACACTTAAATCAACACACATGCCTACATACTCTAATCGACATACACAATGCACGCGCACGCGCACACACAAATCAGTACAAATGTGAACACGCATGGTCACACACACACACTCACGAAATTAAGGAAATTTAAACTCAGGAAATTAAAACGCACGCACACTCAAATCAACACATACAAACAAACACATGCACACTTAAATCAACACACATGGACACAAACACACAAACACTCAATTAACACACACTCCTGCTCACTCAAATCGGCATACACTCAAATCCAAACAAAATGCATGCACAAGTGCACACTCAAATCAACACAAATGCACACAAACACACACACAAACCCAAATCAACACACACAAAGACACACAGATCCACACACTCCTGCACACTCAGATCAACATGCATGCACACACACATACACACACACACTCAATTCAGTACAAAAGCGCACACACACACTCAAATCAACACACATGTCCACACAATCAAATTAACATACACTCAAATCAGCATACACACACAACGCGCGCACACACACCCACACACACACTCAAATTGACATACACACACACTCACTCAAATCGACAAGTACACACACTTTCAAATCAACACACATCCCTGCACATACACACACACACTCAAAGCCGTACACACATGCACACACACACACACTCAAATCAACACACACGGCCGCACACTCAAATCAGTACACACATGCACACACTCAAATCAGTACACACATGCACACACTCAAATCAACACACATGCAAACACACTCAAATCAGTACACGGCACACACACACACTCGAATCAGTGCAAACGCACACACACTCAAATCAGTACACGGTACACACTCACACTTTCAAATCAACACGCATGTCCACACACTCAAATCGACACACATGTCCACACACTCAAATCGACGCACACGTCCACACACTCAAATCAACACGCATGTCCACACACTCAAATCGACACACACGTCCACACACTCAAATCGACGCACACGTCCACACACTCAAATCGACGCACACGTCCACACACTCAAATCGACACACACGTCCACACACTCAAATCGACACACACGTCCACACACTCAAATCGACACACACGTCCACACACTCAAATCGACACACACGTCCACACACTCAAATCGACGCACACGTCCACACACTCAAATCGACACACACGTCCACACACTCAAATCGACGCACACGTCCACACACTCAAATCGACACACACGTCCACACACTCAAATCGACACACACGTCCACACACTCAAATCAGTACAAACGCACACACACTCAAATCAGTACATGGCACACACACTCTCAAATCAACACGCACGTCCACACACTCAAATTGACATTCACACATATCTCACACACACACACACACACACACACACACACACACACACATACCCTCAAATCAGTACATATGCAAACACACACTCAAATCAACACACAGTCAAATATACTTAGACAAAAAAAACCTTAAATATAAAAGTTAATTTGCATGAAAGCACATAACAGATGATGATATAGAATGAGGCTTGTTTTGTGCAGTCTTCATGTGCTCATGAACATTTTACATTCAGAAGTGTTGTCATCATTAACAACATTAAACATCAGCCAGAGTCATATGATTACCTGTAAAGCAGTTCTCCAACAGTAACAGTCCTGTAGTTGTTCTAATCGCCTGTAACACACTCTTCATATTGCCGTTATTCACTGTTTTGTGTGTGTTGCAGCGCTTATGAACGTGTTCACTGTTTGACTGATGTGTGTGTTGTGCTGCTCTTCTGTGCAGGCTGTTCCTCCAAGTCGTTCAAGCTGTACTCCCCGAAGGAGCCCCCCAACGGAAGCGCTTTCCCCCCCTTCCACCCCGGCACCATGCTGGACCGAGACGTGGGGTGAGTCTGCTGTATAACACATTATGACCCCAGCAGCCAGTAGATTAGCCAAACTACACACACACACACACACACACACACACACACACACACACACACACACACACCACCTGCCCAGTGTAAACGTATGCTGTGTTTATGAGACAGCAGTATAGCCTAATGCCGAGTTCAGACTGCCTGATTTTATCCCTGATTTTGGCTCGTCGACAGGTTTTGAGAAATCGCATACAAATGCCTGAAATCACAGTCAAATCGGTGCTCATGCACGTGAGTGACAATCACACAGAGTGAACTATCAAAGACGCGATCTGAGAGAACCGCCGATGAGTCGCCGAAGCCTGTGAGATATTTACCTGCTGAATATCTGGAGCTGTCGTCGATTCAAATCATGCCGTGTGAATTGAGTTCTGACTGAAAATAACATCGGCGATCGCCTACAGCCAATGAGAGAGCAGCATTCACTTGTGTGTGTGTGTGTGTGTGTGTGTGTGCGCGTGTATACCTGCAGGCCAGCGGGAGGCTGGGGAGAACTTAAAATCGCTCATTTCAGGTTTATTTGGGCCCACGAGGAAAAACTAGTGGAGGTTTGACAGGACTCTGGAGCGCCCGTGTCTGTTTGACGTTTCGCACAGAAAGAAATTAATTTATTATCAACTTAAGTTGAGGAGAAATGACTAATTCCCTTTAAACTTAGGTAAGCTAATCTGTACATTTTCTACCCAATTAAAGGCTTCTTTTTCAATATGTAGTTAATAACTAAAGATATACGACGTAATTTGGACGAAGTTGTCGGTGATTCTTCCTATGGTAAAGTCATGCAATGTGAAAGCTCCTGTCGCCGATCCATCTTGCAGTGTAAACAAAGCAGCGACGAAACGCCAGCCCAGATAGTCATGCAGTGTGAAAACATCTGTGTCACGACTACTTTGAAAATCCTGCAGTCTGAACTCGGCATTAGGGCATACTCACACTATGCACAGTGTATTTTAAACATAGCGGGTCTTTTGTTTACATTCTGGCTTGTTGCGTAAGCGAATGACGTATCTTTGTAAACCAATAGCGTTCAGCTGCGCGTCTAGCTCCGCCTTTTGGTACCCTTTCTTTTGTTTTTGACCCTTTCGTAATGGTGCCGAAAAAGTGCCGAAGCACACGCTCCCGTCTCTCCCGACAGCCCACACTCCCATTACAATCAGGCCTGAGCATGCTAACGTCATCGATGATGAGCGGTTCAGTTTAACAGAAGTGCTCTCGCTCAGCACAGTGCTGAGATTTCCTTAGTTATATGGGTTTAGTGGTGTGATATGCAGTGACACGCAGTCAAATATTCTGCTGAACAGATCCGCCACTGCTGACGCTCATAAGCAGTCATAAAGCCCTGGTGCTGCAGGAATGAGGAGGTCTGCTGAAGGTGCAGCTGTCGTGCAGAGAGGGGTTTGCGACTTTAACAGTCTACAACAGCTCGTGTTCATTGAACAGTCAGAATGATTAATAAACATATCAAACAGTCCCTTAAAGTCACGTGTCGTCTTCAGTTTCAGGCTCAGGTGTGTTTTACACTCACACTACAAGCCCAAGTGAACCGCGCTCTGGCACACCTCTTCCAACCGGGCGAGGGCCGGCCGAGTGAACTGTGCCTGAGCCCGATTCCGAGCACTCACACTGTGCTCTGACAAGCTGAAGTCTGAAGTGTGTGAGTTTGCAGCACTTTGTAAAGTGCAGGAAAAGTTGAACAGCGCATCTGAAATGTGCTTCAGTTCGGCTTTGGGAAAGCAGTAGGAACGCTGATGATGGAAAGTGTTCCAGATCAGTCCGTTTGGGCGGTTCAGCTTCAGTGTGGCGATTCCTGTAAGTGTGTGTGTGTGTGGACAGAGGAGCGTTCAGCTGTGTCAGCACACTGTGGTTTCTGTCAGATAGCAGGAGCAGGAAGTGCCGTCGCTCCATCTCTCAGGATTGGACTGTGTCTAGGAAGTGGGCGGAGCTTTCAGGGTGGCAGGGCAGTGAAGTCAAGTGTCTGTGACATGCTGATAAATGCAGAAAACCACTTCCTGTCTGTATTGTAATGGCGCCTGTAGGCTAAAGTCTGTTTTCTCTATGGTTTCAGCATTGATATTAGTGTCACAGTGCAACATGCCAGTCTATCTAACTGATTTCTTTAATCCGTATATTTCACATGTGCAGTTTACAGAATCAAATCAATGCAGAAGTAAACATTACTTCCTAACCACCCTTCTGCCCCTCCCCATCCTTTCTATTGCAAGGCATTGAGCTGTAACATTCAACATGGCAAATAAAACAATAAATACAGAACAGAAATAAACATACAAAAATTCATAACTATAATGAAAATTAGTAAAGACACCGTAACCAGTCACATCAGCAATATCAGTCAATGCATATTATAAATTCTTCACAATCATTAAAGGCTTTTTTCCCCACGATTAAAGTACTGTAAATCATGCTACATGTGATGGTGATTCTTCTGATGTGCATTTTTATGGCTGCACATTTCTTTGCTGCTATTAGAACCATCAAAACTAACAGTACATTTATCCTATGGCCGAGTTGAGGGACCGATTCATCTCCCAAGAACAAGGATCTCGGATCAAATGGAAGTTCAACATTAATAACAGTTTTATTAATAGTGTGTAATATGAATGCAGTAGTGTTGAACTTTACAGCATCTAACTAACAATTAGAGAAAATCAAATCATCTTTAATTGTAAATATTGCAGAAATCGTGCAATTTTCCAGTATTGTGCAGCTCTAGTCTGCATCTCTGCCACTGTACATGTTTATGAGCTGCTCTGTGGTCTTTATGCAGCAGGTTATGTGGACATTGAGGTTCGAAATGCCTCTGATGCTCATTCTGTGTCTGTTTTGTTTCTGCAGCCCAACGCCCATGTACCCCCCCACATACCTGGAGCCAGGCATCGGGTGAGACTTTTTTTAGACAGTATTATTAGTCACGTCTTATTTATATTTATTTTGTGCTGTTTATTGGACAGAAGACGAATTTTAAAATGGAATATTTTTAATAACTAATTTCTTATAATGGGCTTATTTTGCATTGCTTTATGATTTTGTTGTTGTTGTTGTTGTTTAACATGTTTGTATTAGTGCTGGGCGAAGATTACTTGCAATTAATTGCATCCAAATGAAAGTTTTTGACATTACATATATATTAATGATACATATATTATGTATATGTGATGCAGATAAAAACAAAACCATACAAAACTATTTTGTTATAGAGATATTTCAATTTATATATAATTTGTATCAAATGCATATATTTTATACAAGGGCGTAGGTTTGCACTTGACATTGGTGGGGACGGGTGAATGAGGCAAAAATGTTTATTAACTGATAAAGAGAGAGCTTAATAAAGACTTCTGTTTATTTTAGTCATAGTGCAAATCAAACATGTTTCATATATCACCTATTATGCCTATACACAGGATGCCACAGGGTGGCAAATAAACATTAAAGCAGTGTTCACCAAACTTGTTCCTGGAGGGCCGGTGTCCTGCAGATTTTAGCTCCAACCCTAATCAAACACACCTGATCAAGCTAATCAAGGTCTTACTAGGTATACTTGAAACATCCAGGCAGGTGTGTTGAGGCAAGTTGGAGCTAAACCCTGAAGGGACACCAGCCCTCCAGGACCAGGATTGGTGACCCCTGCATTAAAGAGTCGAGCCTCCCTATACGCAAGGCATACCGCTGAACTGCAAGGGGCCCCCCTTGCTCCTAAATGTGAGTCTGTTCTGTGCTTTCGCTTTGTTCAGGCACGAAAACACGCTGAAATAAACATAAAAATGGCGCTATTCCCTTCCTTTTCATTACAAGTGTCGTCTCCCGTTCATATACAATCCTCAAAACAGTCATATAGAGGTGCGTGACTGTCAGCTGACGCGCTCCATAGTCATAAACAGACGCTGTTTCCCAAATGGATTCCGTAGTCGTGATTTGAAGCGGAGCAAAAGTCTGGGTTTTGGGTGCGTGTTTAAACAGACATATACACATTATTAATAAGATTAATATCTAAAGATGTCGATCTTGGAGAGTTTTTTTTTTTTAAACTAAAACTTTTTAAAACTAATTTTGTCCTAAATGAGCATAAATAGGGAAGCAGTCGAATGCTTTCATTTCAATGTTAGATGTGTGCATTTTTAAAGCGACACCTGTTATTTCATGTAATCAAACGATAAAAATCTAAATGAATCATTCATTCGTTGCTCTTTAATCAGAATGTGTACGTTATATAGTGAAGAAACGGCTACTTAGCTATTAAATTTAATACGCTGAACTGTTTGCTTAATAATTAGCTGCAAGTGTACACTATTTTTTTTTTCTTTTGTTAATAATAATAATAAAAAAACATATTACTGACCATTTAACTGTTTATTTACAGTAAAACAGCTCCAAATGAGCATATTTAGTAATTTGGTCAGGGGAATCCCTTATTATGATGGGCAAATCCTTTATTTTCCTTTATTTTCACTTCCCAGTGTTGACTAAACGCAGCCACACCCCCTCACATGACAGCAGGGAAAAGCGCAGCCAATCAAAATGTCCATATGTGTTTTGGGGGCGGGAGCACTGATTTTATATCTAAATATAAACAAATATTTTCTTTAATATATGCATGCACCTGTGTATTTATGCATATATATATATTTATATATTGCTGATGTTGCAGTAGATAAACAAAACTAACACACACATGTATATGCTTGATTTCCTCAGGAGACACACACCCTATGGGAATCAGACGGACTACAGAATATTTGAGCTCAACAAACGGCTTCAGAACTGGACGGAGGTCAGCTTTTACATTCAGTTCCACAGCTCTGTGCTCAGTCTTAACTGTCGGCATCATGTGAATAATTAAAGATGCTTTTCATATGGCTGACATAAACCCTATAATAATGTTGGGCCAGAAGCCTCGTTTGCATGAGGGATTTCAGAGAGCTGTTTGGTGAGCTTTCTCTGCTCCTCTCTCTCTCTCAGGAGTGTGATAATCTGTGGTGGGACGCCTTCACTACTGAGTTCTTCGAGGATGACGCTATGCTCACCATCACGTTTTGTCTAGAGGACGGTCCCAAACGATACAGTGAGTTAAACTGTAACCCGTGTGTGCTTCTCATGATGTGCTCATCCACTCTGGGCTGATTTTGAGACTTAATTTGGGGAAAATGCTTTGAAAATGTTTAAAAACTGTGTGTGTGTGTGTTTGTGTGTGTCCTCAGCGATCGGCCGGACGCTGATTCCTCGTTACTTCAGGAGTGTGTTCGAGGGCGGCGCCACTGAGCTCTACTACGTCCTCAAACACCCTAAAGAGTCTTTCCACAACAACTTTGTGTCTCTGGACTGCGATCAGTGCACGATGGTCACGCAGAACGGCAAACCCATGTTCACACAGGTCTGAGTGTGTGTTTGGGTCTGTTTTTTGAGTGTGTTTGTTTATGTATGTGTGTTTGTGTTTTTTGCTTGTTTGTGTGTTGATTGGTGTGTTTTTGTTCAATTGATTGTGTGTCTGTGTTTGTCTGTTTGATTGTTGTGTGTGTGTTTGTCTGCGTCCGTGTGTTTGTGTGTCTGCGTTTGTTGTTTTGTGTGTTTATGTGTTTGTTTATTTTTCTGTGTGTGTTTGCAAATGCGTGTTTGTTTGTGTGTCGGTGTGTTTGCACGTGTGTTTGTTTGTGTTTTTTGGGGTGTGTGTTGATTTGAGTGTGTGTGTGTGTGTGTGTGTGTGTGTTTGTTTATGTGTGTGTTTTTTGGGGGGGTGTTGATTTGAGTGTGTGTGTTTGTTTATTTTTCTGTGTGTGTTTGCATATGTCTGTTTGTTTGTGTGTGTGTGTGTGTGTGTGTGTGTTGTTTTTTGGGAGTGTGTTGATTTGTGTGTGTGTCTGTGTGTTCGTTTATTTTTGTGTGTGTTTGTTTGTTTGCATGTGTGTTTGTTTTTTTTTGGGTGTGTTGATTTGAGTGTGAGTGTTTGTTTATTTTGTGTGTTTACATATGTGTGTTTGTTTGTTTTGAGAGTGTTGATGTGTGTTTGTTTGTTTGTTTGTTTTGTGTGTGTGTGTGTGTGTTCCTTTATTTTTGTGTGTGTTTCCATATGTGTGTTTGTTTGTGTGTGTTTGTTTTTTGTGTGTGTGTTTATTTTTATTTTTATGTGTGTATGTGGGTGTGTGTTGCTTTGAGTGTGTGTGTTTGTTTGTTTTGTGTGTGTTCCTTTATTTTTGTGTGTGTGTTTCCTTATGTGTTTTTTTGTTTGTTTGCGTGTGTGTTTGTTTTTTTGTGTGTGTGTTGATTTGTGTGTGTGTGTGTGTGTGTGTGTTTGTTTATTTTTGTCTCTCTCTCTCTGTGTGTGTGTGTTTGTGTGTGTATCCTGAAGAAACCTTGTGGATGGGTTTGTTTACCATGGTGTTTTTGACCTGTGTGTGTGTGTGTGTGTGTGTGTGTGATGGCTGTCTTGTCAGATGTGTATGTGTGTGTGTCTGAATGTGTGTTTACCGTGGTGTTTTGATGCGTGTATGACTCTGCTGTCTCCTCAGGTGTGTGTGTGTGTGTGTGTGTGTGTGTGTGTGTGTGTGTGTGTGTGTGTGTGTGGTTTCAATGGTGTTTCTAACCTGTGTGTGTCTGTCTGAATGAATGTGTGATTACCATGATGTTTCTGACGTGCATGTATGTGTGTGTGTGTTTTTGACTCCTGTTTCCTCCAGTGTGTGCGTGTGCGTGTGTGTGTCTGTCTGTCTGTCAGTTTACCATGGTGTTTCTGACCTGTGCGTGTCTCTTCAGGTGTGTGCGTGTGTGTGTCTGAATGTCTGTTTACCGCTGTACCTCTAACCCGTGTGTGTGTGTGTCTCCTCAGGTGTGTGTGGAGGGCCGTCTGTACCTGGAGTTCATGTTTGATGACATGATGAGAATAAAGACGTGGCACTTCAGCATCCGGCAGCACAGAGAGCTCATTCCCCGCAGCATCCTGGCCATGCATGTCAGTCTCTCCTCTCAGATCTCTTCACTACTCTTCAATGTCACATGCTGATCATTATGGGATGTTGTTTGTTTGTCTGTTAGGCTCAGGATCCGCAGATGCTGGATCAGCTGTCCAAAAACATCACCAGATGCGGCCTGTCAAACTCCACTCTCAACTACCTCCGAGTACGAGCTCCACAACACTCCGTTAACAACACACACTTTCATTCTAAACACTTTCAGTCCACACTAGCATGACGCCTGATGCTAGCATTAAACTAATGCTTGAAACATAGTGTTAACCCTGCATTATCACATCTACAATGCACAGTGTTTTCACTTCGGGAGCGTCAAATGTGTTGTAGTGTGGACAACCTGGAGCCAAAGCAGTTCAGTTCTCCGCTGTGTAGCAGCGCTCTTCACTCATTAGATGTGGTTGTGTGTCTTCCCGCAGTTGTGTGTGATCCTGGAGCCCATGCAGGAGCTGATGTCCAGACACAAGACCTACAGCCTGAGCCCCAGAGACTGTCTGAAGACGTGTCTGTTCCAGAAGTGGCAGCGGATGGTGGCTCCTCCAGGTCAGCCTCTCGTTCGCTCTCTTCTGTGTTTCTGTAGCGTCTCTTCAGAAAAACACTCCACTTTAAACGAGTAAACGCTCTTTGTACAGCTCTAACAGCTGAGTTTGAGCAGTTTTGAATGCATTCAACTCATCTCCAGGTCTGGTGGGAGCACTTTTAGCGTAGCTTAGCATAGGTCATTGAATAGGATTAGACCGTTAGCATCTCACTTAAAAAGGACCAAAGAGTTTTGATCAATTTCCTATTTATTCATATTCTACATTGTGCTGTTGCAGTCATGGTACGGCAAAGTTCCTACGGCTGATTTATATGTCAGATTGAGCGTCTAGTTCCCACATGTCATTCTAGAAAATAACATCTTTTGCATTTTGTCCGTCTTAGTGCAAAATTAATCAATAACTAAACAATTAGCTCAATAACTACACAATTAGATAAATAACTACACAATTAGATAAATAACTACACAATTAGCTAAACAACTACACAATTAGCTCAATAACTACACAATTAGATAAATAACTACACAATTAGCTCAATAACTACACAGTTAGATAAATAACTACACAATTAGCTCAATAACTACACAATTAGATAAATAACTACACAATTAGCTAAACAACTACACAATTAGCTCAATAACTACACAATTAGATAAACAACTACACAATTAGCTCAATAACTACACAATTAGATAAATTACTAGACAATTAGCTAAACAACTACACAATTAGATAAATTACTAGACAATTAGCTAAACAACTACACAATTAGCTCAATAACTACACAATTAGCTCAATAACTACACAATTAGATAAATAACTAGACAATTAGCTCAATAACTACACAATTAGCTCAATAACTACACAATAAGCTCAATAATTACACAACTAGATAAATAACTAGACAATTAGCTCAATAACTACACAATTAGCTCAATAACTACACAATTAGCTCAATAACTACACAATTAGCTCAATAACTACACAATTAGATAAATAACTACACAATTAGCTAAACAACTACACAATTAGCTCAATAACTACACAATTAGATAAATAACTACACAATTAGCTAAACAACTACACAATTAGCTCAATAACTACACAATTAGATAAACAACTGCACAATTAGCTCAATAACTACACAATTAGATAAATAACTAGACAATTAGCTAAACAACTACACAATTAGCTCAATAACTACACAATTAGATAAACAACTACACAATTAGCTCAATAACTACACAGTTAGATAAATAACTACACATTTAGCTCAATAACTACACAATTAGATAAATAACTACACAATTAGCTAAACAATTACACAATTAGCTCAATAACTACACAATTAGATAAACAACTACACAATTAGCTCAATAACTACACAATTAGATAAATTACTGGACAATTAGCTAAACAACTACACAATTAGATAAATTACTAGACAATTAGCTAAACAACTACACAATTAGCTCAATAACTACACAATTAGATAAATTACTAGACAATTAGCTAAACAACTACACAATTAGCTCAATAACTACACAATTAGATAAATAACTAGACAATTAGCTCAATAACTACACAATTAGCTCAATAATTACACAACTAGATAAATAACTAGACAATTAGCTCAATAACTACACAATTAGCTCAATAACTACACAATTAGCTCAACAACTACACAATTAGCTCAATAATTACACAATTAGCTAAATAACTACACAATTAGCTCAATAACTACACAATTAGCTCAACAACTACACAATTAGCTCAATAACTACAGAGAAGTCGAGTTTTTAAATGGGAATTATTAAACCTTTTCTGTCATTTTTGAGTGAGATGCTAATGGTCTAATCTGATTCAATGGTCTATGCTAAGCTAAGCTAAAAGTGCTGCCGCCAGACCTGGAGATCGGCTGATTGGATTCAGAAAGGGTTAAATCTCACCTCATCTCTGTTAAATTAAGAGTTTTTCTTTAAGCGAGTTTTCTTTCTCTGCAGCTGAACCGGCCAGACAGGCACCGAATAAACGGCGGAAGCGTAAGATGTCGGGCGGCAGCAACATGAGCGCGGGCGGCGGCTCCAACAACAACAGCAACAACAAAAAGAAGAGTCCCGCCAACAGCTTCCCACTGTCCAGCCAGGTCCCTGTGAGTGTCTGACGTCCTGTTATATTTTTGTGTCTGTTTCGAAATATTGCATATTCAAGCTTAATGAAAAGCCTATATATACATACATATTTAAAATAATTAATCATACAATAATAAACTTTAATAAATAAACTTTTATCCAATAAGAAAAATGCACAAAAAATACGCCGAAAATTATTTACCTAATGAATTCCAGCATCAAAAAAAGTCATGATTTGTAATAGTAGTACTAATAAACAGCTAATAACTTAATGATATGCAGTTGTTTATACACTCACCGGCCATTTTATTAGGTACGCCAACTGCTTGTTAACGCAAATTTGTAATCAGCCAATCACACGGCAGCAGCTCAATGCATTTAGGCCTGTAGACATGGTCAAGAGGATCTGCTGCAGGTCAGAGTGAGCATCAGAATAGGGAAGAAATGGGATTTAAGAGACTCTGAACGTGTCATGGTTGTTGCTGCCAGACGGGCTGCTCTGAGTATTTCAGAAACTGCTGATCTACTGGGATTTTCACGCACAACCATCTCTAGGGTTTACAGAGAATGCTCCGACAAAGAGGAAATATCCAGTGAGCGGCAGTTCAAATGCCTTGTTGATGGTCAGAGGAGAATGGCCAGACTGGTTCCAGCTGATAGAAAGGCAACAGTAACTCAAATAAGCACTCGTTACAACCGAGCTCTGCAGAAGAGCATCTCTGAACACACAACACGTCCAACCTTGAGGCGGATGGGCTACAGCAGCAGAAGAGCACACCGGGTGCCGCTCCTGTCAGCTAAGAACAGGAAACTGAGGCTACAATTCACACAGACTCACCAAAACTGGACATTAGAAGATTGGAGAAACGTTGCTGCTCTGATGAGTCTCCATTTCTGCTGACACATTCGGATGCTCGGCTCAGACAACATGAAAGCATGGATCATCCTGCCTTGTATCAGCGGTTCAGGCTGGTGGTGGTGGTGTAATGGTGTGGGGGAGATTTTCTTTGGCTCCATTAGTACCAATTGAGCATCAACGCCACAGCCTACCTGAGTATTGCTGCTGACCATGTCCATCCCTTTATGAGCACAGTGTCTCCATCTTCTGATGGCTACTTCCAGCAGGATAACGCAGCATGTCATAAAGCTCAATCATCTCAGACTGGTGTCTTGAACACGACGATGAGTTCACTGTACTCAAATGGCCTCCACAGTCACCAGAGCTCAATCCAATAGAGCAGCTTTGGGATGTGGTGGAACGGGAGATTGGCATCATGGATGTGCAGCCGACAAATCTGCAGCAACTGTGTGATGCTATCATGACAACATGGAGCAAAATCTCTGAGGAATATTTCCAGCAGCTTGCTGAATCTCTGACATGAAGGATTAAAGCAGTTCTGAAGACTAAAGGGGTCCGACACGGTACTAGTAAGGTGTACCTAATAAAGTGGCCGGTGTGTGTGTGTGTGTATATATAGTTTGTTTGACCTCTAAGTACTCATGTAGTGTAAGTTCAAATGGTAACATAACCAACAGACTTTATGGAGCCCTAAATCTCAGAGATTGCTCCATTCCCCATGGTAAAAGCCTCTGCATTGGCTCTTCTTGTCCTCCAGTAGTTTACGCTGCTCTTCTTCTGTGTTCAGGATGTGATGGTGGTGGGCGAGCCGACGCTAATGGGGGGCGAGTTTGGAGACGAGGACGAGCGTCTGATTACGCGTCTGGAGAACACACAGTTCGACGCAGCCAACGGCATCGATGACGAGGACAGCTTTAACAACTCGCCGGCGCTCGGAGCCCACAGTCCCTGGAACAACAAGCCCCCGTCCAGCCAGGAGAAGAACGAGAACCCCACATCACAGGCCTCTCAGTGAGCCAGGGGGCGGAGCCTGAGGGAGTGGCGACAGCCAATGAGGAGAGAGGGAGGCGTGGTCTCATTCATCTACCTGCAGAACGTCTTCCTGTCAGCTGAGGAAATGAGCGTCTCTCTCTCACACACACACACACACACACACACACACACACACACACACTGGACAGTCTCTATCCCAGGTTTGCTTGGTGTTTTATGAGGACGACACTCCTGTAGATAGTTCATATGTTTAAGTTAAGACGGAAGATAAAACGCCAGCGAGACCTGTTCATCCACTTCTGTTCACTCCACCGCCCGCTGCTCTGACATTACTGTTATTACTGGTGTATTTTTAAAGATGTTACACTGCTGGGATGCTGAACTGCAGGATTATTAACTTTCAGATTCTGAGTTTTTCTGATTTTATATCTTGAGATTCAGACATTTCTCTGAGTTTTCTGAATATCTGCTTTATTCCACAGTGGCGTGTGTTTACTGCAGTGCTGTTCAGGTTCACATTCACAATATTTCAGTGTTGTCAATCTGACTTATTTGACAGCATTATTATTAATGTTTGTGTGCTTCATTAGTTCTCCATAATGATTTTAAAGATCATTAGAGCTTCTTTTAAGCCATTTAGATATTTTAATTATCGGCTGAAATCTAATGTCCAAGTTTGGGGTTCATATCTTACAAATTTACATTTTACCGAATGTATTTCACTCTTTTTTAAGTTTATTTCACAATTAATTTGTTTTACTGCAGTATTATTATTATTATTATTATTATTATTATTATTTTATTTTCAGATTCTCACAATTCTGGATTTGTCTGGATTCTGAGTTTCTTAAAGTTGTGTTTATTTCATTCTCCTTAAATCATTTAAATGTTTTTTTATTATTTGTTTTTAATAATAGCTGAAAGTGAAATGAAATCAGTTCTGACTTTTCTAAATTTTGAGTTGATCTCTCGCAATTTAGATTTTTTCTGAATATATATATATATATATATATATATATATATACTCTGAATATTTACTGAATATTTACCTGAGTTTTGATATAAATATATGTTTATGTATGTTTTTATATAATTTATATATATATATATATATATATATATATATATATATATATTCAGAGTTTATCTTGCAGTTCTGGATTTTCATAATTGTTTTGGAGTTTATATCACTATTTTATTTTATTTGTTTTACTGCAGTATGATTTATTTTCAGATCATCATCGTCTCAGAATTTATCGTAATTCTGAGTTTTTCATCTCTGAATTCTGCATGTTTGTTTTTATTAATATTTATTCTCCCCAATTTTATTTAGTTATTTTGTTAACAGCAATATGATTTATTTTCAGATTTAAATCATCATATTATTAACATTTTTTGTCATTCAGAATGTTCAGAATTTCTATCACAAAACTGAGTTTTTAGGCATTTTAATCTCTGAATTCAGATTTTTTTCCTCTGTTATTTTTACATTAATGAATCATGTTGATGTAAAAAATATATAATAAAAAATATAATTACAAAGAAAAAAATTCTTAATAAAACAGAATTGTTTTCAGATTTTTTTATATTATTTTTTTATTGAATTAAATTTTTTATATAATTTTTTTACATTGATATGATTTAGTTTTCAATTTAAATCTCAGATTTGTAATAGAAATTCTGACCATTCTGAATGACAATAAAAGACAGTGTTAGGGTGATTTACATCTGAAAATAAAGAACAATCCTGTTTAAGATAAATAAGGACCGGCGGGGGGAGTTGGAGGATTCACTCTCGTCCCCCGGGCTCTGCACTGGTTGGCAAAATTCCAAATTAAACCAAAAACAATGGATTACAGTTGGCTTAAGATTGGCTAGCAAAATTTGGCACATTACAACCTGCAGAACCCGGGAACTTAAATTAAAAATAATCATAATAATAATAAATCAAATCTGAAAAATTCTCTTTCTTTTTTTATTTTATTTTTCATTATCATCTGTTTACATTAATATGATTTAGTTTCAGATTGAATTCATTACACCTGCCACTACCTGTCATTCTTTACTCTCACGCCAAGTGTAAATCTTTATACACAGATAGTTTTTTTAATGAATCCTCAATACTCTGCCTGTTCTGCATATGAACAGGAATACAGATATTAAAGACACAAGAAATAAACAACAACAGCAAAATCGCCTAAAGTGAACACGAGTACTGTTCACGCATGAAGTCCTGCATTGTTCATAACCTGTGTTTCAGCACGTAACCCAGCACTAATAACAGTAATGTCAGCTCTGCGGTGGTTTTGGGCTGAACCGTGAGCTGGATATCCGCTTGTAGATTCACATGAAGAGCGTTTCGACTTTTGGAGACTTTTATCCGTGTTTTATACCAGCCTCTATTTCCCTACAGATGTTTTTATTTGCTTTTTATTTAGTGTTTTTTTTACCGACGTCGAAAGCTGCAAACCAAGGAGTATCAGAACCGTCCCGGTCCGTAAAGATTTCAACCCTCAGATTCTATTGGTTTGTATTATTTTTTGAGAGAGAGTCATCTAGTGTGGGCTTGGGCTTGATTTTTGTGTACTTGTGCTTGTATATTTAAGGTAGTAGCAGAGTTGTGTATAACTGTATTGAGATGTATTCCTCCTTAGAGTTACAGAAAGCCATTCTGATCTAATGTGTACAAAAACGGCAAAGATTAAAACACAGCAACCTCGTCTTTCCCCCCCTCATCATCATCATCATCATCATCATTATTACTCTGTTGATTTTCATTTGTGTGGAACTGATGAACTGATCAAGGGCACAGTCTGTTTGATTCTTTCACTAAACGCATTACGTTTATTGATGTTGTTATTTTTCACACACACAGGAGCTTGATTTTGATTTTTTTTCAATGTTTTTATTTTTTCTTTCTCACACACTGTCGTGATTTATATTTTATTCTTTATTTTTTAATATTTTTTTTATTGTTTTGTTTCCACACACACACACACACACACACAAGCTTGATTTATATTTTATTCTTAAATTTTTTTTATTCTTTATTGAATTTTTTTTAATTTCACACTCGTGAGCTTGATTTATATTCTATTTTTAAAAATGTTATTATTTTTTTTTTCACATATGAGCTTGATTAGTATTTTGCATTAGCTTGATTTTTTTGTGTGTGTGTGAAGGAAAACAATGAAAATAAAAATGAAGCACGTGTGTGCGTCTGTGCATGTGTGTGCGCGTGCGTGTGTGTGTGTGTGACAAAACATATCTAAATCAAGCTTGTGTGAAATTAAAATAAAAAATAAAATAAAAATCAAGCTCCTGTGTGAGAACAAAAAAGTAAAACAAAACATCTTGATTTATTTTTAGTTTTTTTTTTAATTCACACACACAAGCTTCATTTTAATTATTTTTTTTCTTTCATTATTTTTATTTTGTCTTTTAAACCCTAGAGCTTGATTTAGATATTATTTTTAATTATTATTTTTATCTATTTTTGAGCTTTATTAATTTAGTTTTTTTTATTCTCTTATTTAAATAAGTTAAATCTTTAGTTTTTTTTCACACACACGAGCTTGATAATGTTTTTCTTTCTCACATGAGCTCGGTTTTTATATTTCTTTATTTCACATGTGCTTAAATTATATTTATTCTTTTTAGATTGTATGATTTTACGTTTCACACACAAGCTTGATTTATATTTTATTTTATTTACATTTTTTTCCAGAGCTTGATTGTGCGTGAATGAAAAACACAATAAAAATTGTGCTTGTGTGTAAAATAAAAATGTTAAAATAAAAAAGGCTGTGCTGTGTGTGAATGCAAAAAGTAAAAACAGAATATCTTGATTTATTTTATTTTTTTCTTTCACACACATGAGCTTGACTTTGTTTTATTTTAATTATAATTAATTAATTATTTTATTTAATAAGAAAATAAAATTTTATAAAAAGAAAATATTTAAACATTTATTTTAATCCTATTTTATTCCACACACAAGAGCTTGGTTGTGTGTGAATGAATTGTTTTTAAAGCAAGCTTGTGTGCGTGTGCGTGTTTGTGTGTGCGTGTGTGTGTGTATAAAAAAAACAAATATAAATCAAGCTCATGTGTGAAATAAAAAATGTAATAATAATAACAAAACAAATATAAATCAAGCTCATGTGTAAAATAAAATAAATAATAATAAATTAAATAAAAATTAAGCTGTGTGTGACAATGAAAAACTAAATAGCTTGATTTCTTAATTATTTTTTTTTCTTAATTTATATAAATATATATATATATATATATATTTTTTTTTTTTAATTCACACACAAGCCTGATTTTTATAAATATATTTTATAATTTATTTTTTATTTCACACACGAGCTTGATTTTTATTTAATTTTTTATTTTTTCTTGCGCACACACACGAGCTTGATTGTGTGTGAATAAAATAATTAAATAAAATATAAATCAAACTCGTGTGTGTGTGTGTGTGTGTGTGTGTGTGTGTGTGTGTGTGTGTGTGTGTGTGTGTGTGTGTGTGTGTGTGTGTGTGTGTGTGTGTGTGTGTGTGTGTGTGTGTGTGTGTGTGTGTGTGTGTGTGTGTGTGTGTGTGTGTGTGTGTGTGTGTGACTGAAAAACACAACAAATTTAAATCAAGCTCCTGTGTGAAAGAAAAACATTTAAAATAATGAAAAAAATCTGAATAAAATGCAAATGAAGCTCGTGTGTGAATGAAAAGAATAAAAACAAAACAGCTGGATTTATTTTAATTGTTTTTCGTTCCCACACACACACACACCAGCTTGATTTTATAATTCATCTGTAATTAAAGTGTATGTTGTTTTAGAGAGCGACTGTGAGCAGCTCCTGCTGTTTTCTCCACATGTTGTGTTCCTCCTCCTCCTCCTCCTCCTCACTCGATGATGCTGAAATCTTTTGTACTCTTTGATTTCTGTTTTTCTGAAGCAGAAACGATTGAAGGTCTGCACTTGTAATGGAGACAGACTGGTGACCTTCTCCACCTCTGACCCTTGTAGATCCTCCTGTTTGATAGAGCTTTGAGTTCTTCATTTCTGCCCTTGATTAAATTAATGTCTGGAACCAATAAAATATCAATTTTCACTTTAGATGAAGCGCTTTCCGTCTGCTTTACTGCCAGAGGATTAATAATACAGCCAAAGATGATCATTCTGTCATCATTCACTCGCTGATTCACACCTCTATCAGTTTCTTTCATCTGTTGAACACAGTAGAAGATGTTTTGAAGAATGTTGGAAACCAGTAAAACAAATACTATTAAAGTCAAGTGCTGTCGCAATGTGGCCTCATAGCAAGAAGGTCTCCAGTTCGAGTCCAGGTTGGGTCTGTTTGTGTGGAGTTTGCATGTTCTCCCCGTGTTGGTGTGGGTTTCCTCCGGGTGCTCCGGTTTCCTCCACAGTCCAAACACATGCGCTATAGGGGAACTGATCAACTACACTGGCCGTAGTGTATGAGTGTTTGTGTGTAAATGAGTGTGTATGGGTGTTTCCCAGTACTGGGTTGCAGCTGGAAGGGCATCCGCTATGTAAAACATATGTTGGAATAGTTGGTGGTTCGTTCCACTGTGGTGACCCCTGATTAATAAAGGGATTAAGTTGAAGGAAAAAAAAGCATGAATGAATGGAAGTCAATGGTTACCGATTTCCATCCTTCTTCAAATTATCTTCTTATTTAAGTATAAATATATGAGGGAAAAGTAAATGATGAAGGAATTTATTCTTATTATTAATCTATAATTATTTTGTTGAGAGGTGAACTGTCCCTTTAGATTAATACTTATATTTATTCATTCATTCATTTTATTGTCGGCTTAGTCCCTTTATTAATCCGGGGTCGCCACAGTGGAGTGAACCGCCAACTTATCCAGCAAGTTTTTTTATGCAGCGGATGCCCTTCCAGCCACAACCCATCTCTGGGAAACACCCACACACACATTTACACACACACATACACTACGGACGAATTAGCCTACCCAATTCACCTGTACCGCATGTGTTTGGAAACCAGAGCACACAGAGGAAACCCACACGAACGCAGAGAGAACATGCAAACTCCACACAGAAACACCAACTGAGCCGAGGCTCGAACCAGCAACCTTCTTGCTGTGAGGCGACAGCACTACCTACTGCGCCCCTGCCTCGCCAATACTTAAATCATACATACATAATTAAATATTTGTTTATTTTTTCGCAAATAATTTAAAGAAACGTAACATTATTTCATAATTCAGACCTGTTGATTAATTGCTAAAATCTGTTGTCTTCATATCTCTCTCTTCTGTATTTCTCTCGGTGAGTTTTCAGAATTTATATCACAATTTAAAATTCTCTGTTTTTATTTTATATCACATAAAACTGAATTTTTCTGAATTTGTAGTTTATTTCATTTAATTATTAATTTATATATATATATATATATATATATATATATATATATATATATATATATATATATATATATATATATATATTTTTTTTTTTTTTTTTTTTCAGTTTATGCACGGTCATTTAGGAGTTTATTTATATCATAATTCATAATTGTCCAGAATTTAACAGTAGAGGTTTTTCTAGTTTGAGTTTTGTCTCGTAATTCTGAATTTATCTCTTGGAATTTTGGATTTTTTTTCTGAGTTAATGTTTTACAGTTATGATCTATTTTGCTCAGTTTTTTCCTCAAAATTTTTTTGTTGCTATAAAACAGTTTAAAAGAGTGTCCGGTTAATATAAAAGTAATGTTTATTGATTAATAAATGTGTGTTAAAGTCACATTAATATACTTTTCATTATTCCTGCATGTGTTGTTGGACACTTTAAATGAGTTCTGCCTGCATCAGTGAGACGGATTTATTCGTTTATGTTGTGTGTTTGTGCGTAAGTAAGTAATGTGGATGTACATTGTGAATGTATAGTGTATATAGCGCATTGATCATAGGCCATGCACCCAAAGCGCTTCACAATCATGAGGGGGTCTCTCAACACCACCAGCAGTGTGCAGATCCACGGATGATGCTCCGGCAGCCACAGGACAGCGCCAGTGCTTCACCACACACCAGCTATAGGGATGATTGGGAGGCCATGATTAGTAAGGGCTGATGGAGGGAGTTTGGCCAGGACACCGGAGTTACACCCCTACTGTTCACCAAAAGTGCCATGGGGTTATTAATGAACACAGAGAGTCAGGAGCTCAGTTTAACAGCTCATCTAAAAGACGGCGCTCACTGACAGTATAGTGTCCCCTTCACTATACTGGAGCATTAGGACACACACAGACCACAGGTTAAGCGCCCCCTGCTGGCCTCACTAACACCACTGCCAACAGCAGCCTAGTGTTCCCATGTGCTCTCCCATCCAGACACTGACCAGCCTCAGCCCTGCTCAGCTTCAGTGAGTGAGAACCGCTCTCGGGCTGCAGGGTCATCTGGCTGTGCGTCTTGTAGTTTGTTGTTTCAAATCCCTAACGTGAGTCTGTTTTGTTCAAAAAATGGTAAAATAATTATCTAAAATCATGACGTCATGAGTTGATTTAATTCCTGCTATTATGTGCAATACTCGACTGTCGCTGCTGTGTGTTGCGTTATATTCTGTACTGGTTTAAACTGCCTGCAAATCCCTGTATTATCTCATATATTCTCATGTTTTCTCCTCAATAATAAGCGGATTTCTCTGAGTTTAATCCTTCAGTTCAGTGACATTTATTTCAGATCGTCTCTGCTGGACTGAAGCGCTCAGAATAATATTATCAAATGACATTTCTGTATCAGTCCGACTCAATGAATCTCATATAACGCTGAGGGTGAAAGTCACTGAAGCAGAAAACTCGCATTTTACTGACATCTTCCGACAGCTTCGACGCAAAACACGTATTATTTATTTTCTTTGTCAGTTTTTACACTAATTCTGCTTTAAATACTGTAGTTTTTGATCATTTACGTTTTGATTAGAGCGAACTATTTAGTCTATTCTGCGTTTTTAAACAACAATAATAATAACGATCAATATAAACAAGGCACTGTTACGTGCTGACTGTTACTTTTCTCTGCGTTGCTGCTGGTGAGGCAATCACAGCAAAATGCGCTGACTGGAAATTAATTGAGGATTAATCTTGTGCGATGCAGCTGTTCTCTATTTTCATGTCATATATCAATGACAAAGACATGTAAAGTTATACGTTTCAGTTTCTTCATTCTCGAAAAGGAGAAGGTTGTAGGGATGTCAATCGATTTTAGCCGCTAGGATTGTGGGAGTTGTAGTTTGAAAAGAAGTCTCATTTTAATTCGTCGCGGATGCTCACGTGACCACCTTCCTGTCACACGTGGGTTAGATTTTTTTCCTGTGGCGCGGAATTGTCATCAGTCCACACATTTTCAACAAGTTAGTTTTCTCAAGTATGAAGTTTTATAATCATAATCAGTGTTAATAATCGGACAGAGAGCGTGTGAAGCGCAGGATGACGCAGAAACAGACGCTAGAGGTGCGCTTTGTGCCCGATGAAGATGTTCGGGATCATATTGTGGAGAAACAGCAAGGTAAAAGCGCCTCAGTGTTTCATACATATATTTATGATTAATATCGACATAATTTAAGTGTTTAATTGCTTTAGACTGTCAATATAGAGAGTTTAGAAACTTGTAAACAATATAAATGATCATATAAACATCTGGTAGCACTATTTTCAGCAGTCTAAGTTAGTCTGATAGTGTGGAATCAGATGAGGATATTGATGATATAATAAATAAATGATAAAATTTTATAACTCATTTATACTATCGATATTCTATATCCATCATTTTATTCTTTAATTTCTATTTTATCCCACTTTTTGGACAAAATCGTCTGCTAATTGAGTAAATGTAATAATTCTTATTGTCATTATAAATTTATATATATATATATATATATATATATATATATATATATATTTTTTTTTTTTTTTCTACCTAACTAAAATAACAGAAAAGATAGCATGTGTTTAGTAGTATTTTTCAGTCTCTTTATTTTTAGTCAACACAATACCTACATTGTCATTTCAGAAGAGTAAAAAAATCTATATTTGGTGGGAAAAATGTAATAAAAATACTAATAATTAAGCAAAAAATTGAGGAAATGAAGCTCTAAATGATAACATATTTAAGATTTATTAAGAAATTCCCTGTAAGATCATTATAGAATTAAACAAATATTAACATTTAATTTAAAATTTAACACAATGAATCCTTGCTATATGTTATAATTCTTTAGTTTAAGGTTGGGCTGGGCGATAAGGCAAAATAGCAATGTCAATAATTGTTTTCCATATTGATTGATAACGTATATACATTTGGACATAAGTTGTTAATGCTTCCAGATTTAAAAGAGCATCTCAACATTAATGAGTTTGCAGTTTGATCAATCCAGAGAAGCACTATGGGATGTTGAATATTCAGTGTGCTATTGTATATTGCACAGCCTTACTTGATTTTGCTAGTGCCAAGGTTTTACTATGTGAAGTACAAGATGATTTAATGCAGATTTATACTTCATGTAGGTTTATACTTATACTGAAGCCACAAAAACTAGAGGGTCCATTAAATGGCGGAACATTTCCGGCCAGAAATTTGCTGCATCTCTAATATCAACACTCGATGAGCATTGATGCACATTTCTGCTGTGTGATCGCCTTTTAAATTAATATAGAGTAAAAAGGTCCAGAGCTTATCGATGTTATTGACATATGTTTCACTGTGATTCAATATAATTCTGTTTATCTGCCCTAGCTCAACGTCACCACAAGCTGAACACTAGTGTCCTGAAGAATATCTAGTCTAATATTATGTGCCGTCATCATCAGTTATTAGAGATGAGTTATTAAAGCTATAATCTCTGTTAAACATCACTTGGAAAAAGACAGAAAGTTTGACAGGAGGGCTCCTAACTCTGCCTTCAGCTGTGTGCATGAAGAGATGATCATTGATCATAAGCTAACATGAGTCTCCTGCTGATCTCTGCAGACACAAAGGCAGTGAACGGATCGGTGCAGACGCTGGTGAGCCTGAAAACCTCCCAGAAAAGCCGGAGATCTGCTGAAGATGATGATGAAGATGAGGATGAGGAGGTGTTCAGCGAGCAGCAGTATGTGGAGGCGCTCTGCACTGCAGAAACAGGTGCGCACTCATGTATGCAGACACTTTCACCAATAAATCAGGATTTATCAAAACTTTTGTGCTAAAATGTGTTCTGAATCTGTGAAGAAAATGAAGAATGTCTGAGACCACACCTGCTCAATAATCATGTACACCTGGGGGTATATAAACAAGTATAAAGAGCACTGCGCATTATTAGATAACTTAATAGACATTAAATACATACACTCACCGGCCACTTTATTAGGTACACCTGTCCAGCTGCTTGTTAACGCAAATTTGTAATCAGCCAATCACATGGCAGCAGCTCACTGCATTTCAGCATGTAGACATGGTCAAGATGATCTGCTGCAGGTCAGAGCGAGCATCAGAATGGAGAAGAAAGGGGATTTAAGAGACTCTGAACGTGGCATGAATGTTCTGCCAGACAGGCTGCTCTGAGTATTTCAGAAACTGCTGATCTACTGGGATTTTCATGCACAACCATCTCTAGGCTTTACAGAGAATGCTCCGACACAGAGGAAATATCCAGTGAGCGGCAGTTCAAATGCCTTGTTGATGGTCAGAGGAGAATGGCCAGACTGGCTCCAGCTGATAGAAAGGCAACAGTAACTCAAATAAGCACTCGTTACAACCGAGCTCTGCAGAAGAGCATCTCTGAACACACAACACGGCCAACCTTGAGGCGGATGGGCTACAGCAGCAGAAGAGCACACCGGGTGCCGCTCCTGTCAGCTAAGAACAGGAAACTGAGGCTACAATTCACACAGGCTCACCAAAACTGGACAATAGAAGATTGGAGAAACGTTGCTGCTCTGATGAGTCTCCATTTCTGCTGACACATTCGGATGCTCGGCTCAGACAACATGAAAGCATGGATCATCCTGCCTTGTATCAGCGGTTCAGGCTGGTGGTGGTGGTGTAATGGTGTGGGGGAGATTTTCTTTGGGTCCATTAGTACCAATTGAGCATCAACGCCACAGCCTACCTGAGTATTGCTGCTGACCATGTCCATCCCTTTATGAGCACAGTGTCTCCATCTTCTGATGGCTACTTCCAGCAGGATAACGCAGCATGTCATAAAGCTCAATCATCTCAGACTGCTTTCTTGAACATGACGATGACTTCACTGTACTCAAATGGCCTCCACAGTCACCAGAGCTCAATCCAATAGAGAAGCTTTGGGATGTGGTGGAACGGGAGATTGGCATCATGGATGTGCAGCCGACAAATCTGCAGCAACTGTGTGATGCTATCATGACAATATGGAGCAAAATCTCTGAGGAATATTTCCAGCAGCGTGTTGAATCTCTGACATGAAGGATTAAAGCGGTTCTTAAGGCAAAAAGATCCAACCCGGTACATGTCAGGTGTACCTAATAAAGTGGCCAGTGAGTGTATGTTTCAATCTGTATGTATATAATTCTTTTTAAAATTATGAGTGTGTGTGTGTGTGTAAATATTGTTGTGTTGTTGTTTGTGATCAGATGAGTGTGAGAGTGCTGGTGGATCCTCCGTCTTCTCTTTCCAGACCATCAAGCGCAGGAATAAAATGGCTCAGATGGGTGAGATGATCATATCACTGTTCATTATCAGGGCTATTATGTTATGAGGAGGGTCATAATACTGCAGTGTGTTGATCCTGAGTCTGGTGTGTGTTTTTCTGTGTTTGTCTGTGTTTTGTGTGTGTGTGTGTGTGTGTGTGTGTGTGTGTGTGTGTGTGTGTGTGTGTGTGTGTGTGTGCGCATTTTTTTCTGTTTTTTTTCTGTCTGTGTATGTGTGGGTTTGTGTACGTGTGTATGTGTATTTTGTGTGTGTGTGTGTGTGTGTTTTTCTGTATGTGTGGTTTTGTGTTTTGCATGTGTGTGTTTTTGTGTTTATGTTCTGTGTGTGTTTGGTGTGTCTGTTTTTTGTATGTTTTGTTTGTGTATGTTTTCTGTATGTGTGCATGTATGTATGTGTGTGTGTGTGTGTGTTTTTGTGTTTATGTTTTGTGTGTGTGTGTTATTTGCGTGTGTGCATGTGTGTTTTTTTCTGTCTGTGTGTGTTTTATGTGTGTTTCTCTCTCTCCCTCTCTGTGTGTGTATGTGTGTTTGTTTGTGTGTGTGTGTGTGTGTGTGTAGCGTCTGAGTTAGCTCGTACTCCAGGTAAGAGTGTGAGCTTCTGCACAGGCGCCG
>NC_133186.1:47180000-47185000 GCF_049306965.1 Danio rerio | reverse complement strand
CTTTTTATCAGAAGCCCCTCCCCTTAATCATCAACTCTTACCCTTTAGTCAACCCCCCTTTAATCAGAAGCCCTTCCCATTTGCCCAGAACTCCCTCCCCTTCACCATTAGCCCCTCCCATTTGACCAAAAGCTCCTCCCCTTTGTCACCAGCCCCTCCCATTTGACCAAAAGCCTTTTCCCTTCAACAGCAGCTCCTCCCATTAGAATAAAAGCCTCTCCTGTTTGAACAGAAGCCCCTCCCCTTTCATCAACAGCTACTTCATCATCAGCCTCTCCCATTTGACCAGAAGCCCCTCCCTCTTTGTCAACAGCTACTCCGATTCATCATCAGCACCTCCCGTTTGACCAGAAGCCCCTCCCTCTTCATCAACAGCTACTCCCCTTCATCATCCGCCCCTCCAGTTTGACCAGAAGCCCCTCCCTCTTCATCAACAGCTACTCCCCTTCATCATCAGCCCCTCCCGTTTGACCAGAAGTCCCTCCCTCTTCATCATCAGCTCCTCCCGCTTGACCAGAAGCCCCTCCCCCTTCATCAACAGCTACTCCTCTTCATCATCAGCTCCTTCCGTTTAACCAGAAGCCCCTCTCATTTCATCATCAGCCCCTCCCGTCCCCCTCCCCTTCTTATCATCAACCCCTCCCGTTTGACCAGAAGCCCCTCCCGTATTACCAGAAGCACCTCCCATTTTCTCAATAGCTGCTCCCGTTTGACCAGAAGCCCCTCCCCCTTCATCAACAGCTACTCCCCTTCCTCATCAGCCACTCCCGTTTGACCAGAAGCCCCTCCCTCTTCATCAATAGCTACTCCCCTTCTTCATCAGCCCCTCCCGTTTGCCTGAAGCCCCTCCCTCTTCATGAACAGCTTCTCCACTTCATCAGCCCCTCCCGTTTGACCAGAAGCCCCTTCCTACTTATCAAAAGCCCCTCCTGTTTTACCAGAAGCCCCTCCCTTTTTATCATCAGCCCCTCCCATTTTACCAGAAGCACCTCCCCTTTTCTCAATAGCTGCTCCCGTTTCACCAGAAGCCCCTCCCTCTTCATCAACTGCTACTCCCCCTCCTCATCAGCCCCTCCCGTTTGACCAGAAGCCCCTCCCTCTTCATCACCAGCCCCTCCCGCTTGACCAGAAGTCCCTCTCATTTCATCATCAGCCCCTTCCCTTTCCCAGAAGTCCCTCCCTCTATCAATAGCTACTCCCTTTCTTCATCAGCCCCTCCCGTTTGCCTGAAGCCCCTCCCTCTTCATAAACAGCTACTCCACTTCATCTGCCCCTCCTGTTTTACCAGAAGCCCCTCCCTTTTTATCATCAGCCCCTCCCGTTTTACCAGAAGCACCTCCCATTTTCTCAATAGGGAGGGGCTTCTGGTCAAACAGGAGCAGCTTTCATCATCACCCCCTTCTGCTAGACCAGAAACCCCTCCTCCTTTACCGTCAGTCCCTTCCGTTTAACCAAAAACCCCTTGTCCCTCATCATCAGCCTTTTCTGTTAGTCCAGAAGCTCCTCCCCTTTCATATCTCAGATATTTAAACCACACTAACGTTTCAGAGATCCCAGTAGAGATGGGTGTGGCTTTCAGATGAAGATGTCATGCTCCACCTCACCTGGGCGTGGCTTCCAGTCAATCCGCCCACTGTAAGTCTTGTGTGTTTGTTTCAGACCCGTCCAATCACGTGTTCCTGATCATCAATAACATCGACGGGCCGATGCTGAGGGGCGACAGGAACCAGCAGGCTCTGGGTCAGCTGGCGGCGCTACCCAACATGCACCTGCTGGCCTCCATCGACCACATCAACGCCCCGCTGGGTCAGTGCACATTCTGGAGGAGCAGTGATGATTGGGCTGTTCTGAACTGTACTGATGTGTGTGTGTGTGTGTGTGTCCTCAGTGTGGGATCATGCTAAGATGAGCATGTTTAACTGGCTGTGGTTCGAGAGCACCACGTACCGCTCGTACACCGAGGAGACGTCTTACGAGAACTCACTGCTGGTGCAGCAGACGGGGGCGCTGGCGCTCAGCTCACTCACACACGTGCTGCGCAGCCTCACACCCAACGCCAGGTATACACACACACACTCTCTTACATACAGTCAAACACACACTCTTACACATACACTCACATAAATAATAAACACAGTAGTGATGTGTGTGTGTGTGTGTGTGTGTGTGTCCTGCAGGGGAATCTTCAGATTACTGGCAGAGTTTCAGCTGGAGAACAAGGATAATCCTGCGTACAGCGGTAAACATCGGCACCACGCTCAGATTAATACAGGACTGCGTGTCCAACACTGATGGTGTGTGTGTGTGTGTGTGTGTGTGTGTGTGTGTGTCTCAGGTTTGTCTTTCCAGGATTTCTACCAGCGCTGCCGAGAGTCTTTCCTGGTGAACAGCGACATCACACTGCGCACGCAACTCACCGAGTTCAGAGACCACAAACTCATTCGCAACAAGAAGGTCAGACACACACACACACACACACACACACATTTTCATCCACTGAAATAAAATAAAAAAGCATAATATCTAGAATGGAACAGCAGTCACTGAGAAATGAACAGATATTTAATGATAATTAGGCAAAATCATTTTCTGAATAATAAACAGATTGTGCAGCTGTTGAGGGAAACACCTGTAGGTGGCGCTGCTTGTACAGCAGGTGCGAAACTAAACACACAAGTGAAAGCAAACAGTGCTGTAGAGGACTTCATATTGAATACTATAATCAGAATATTAAAGGCTTCTTTAAAACTGAAACAGGACTTCATTCCTTTCTTCATTCCCTGGATTGAATCAGACTTTGGAATTCTCATTGCCTCAATCGACTCTTTAAAATCGACTCTTGGATCTCAATGCCTAATAATTGATTCTTTTCTTTAATTGACTCTTAATTCTTAATGCCTGAAAATCAGTTCTTTTTTTAAATCAACTTGATTCTCAATGATTTGATTATTTTTGGAATCGACTCTCGGTTCTCGATACCTCGTAATTGATTCTTTTTAAATTGACTCTCGCTTTTCAATGCTTTTGAATCGTTTCTTTGGAGTCATTCAACTTGGTTTTCAGTGCCTTGGAATGAACGTTTGATTCTCAATGACTCAAATTCTGTTTAAAATCAACTCTCAATGACTCAGAATGTATTCTTGTTTGAATCAACTTTCAGTTCTTAATGCCTCAGAATCATTTGTAAATCGACTCTTTGACCCTTTAATGCCAAATGATTTATTCTTGTTAGAATCAACTCTCAGTTCTCAATGACTCAGAATCATTTTTTAAATGAACTCTCAATTCTTGGTGACTCAGAAACAATGCTTTTGGAAATTAAATCTTGTTCTCAGTGACTCAGATTTCATTATTTTAGGAATCAGCTATCAGTTCTCAATACCTCGTAATTGATCCTTTTTTAATTGACTCTCGGTTCTCAATACTACAGCACCGATTCTTTTTGAAATCAGACTCTGTTCTCAATGCCTCAATGTATTATTTTCAAAATCGACTCTCGATTCTTAATGTCTCAGATTCAATCTTTTTTTTTTAATCAACACTCGGTTCTCAATACTGTGGAATCACTCTTTGAAATCAGACTCGGTTCTCAATGCCTAGGAATGTATTATTGTTGGAATTAGCTCTCAGTTCTTAATGCCTTAGACTTGTTTTTTTTTTTTTTTTTTCGACTCTTTGACTCCTTAATGCCTAATAATTTATTGTTAGAATCAACTCTCGATTCTCAATGACTCAGAATCATTTTTTCATAACTTTTTTTTAAATGAACTCTCAATTCTTGGTGACTCAGATTCAATTCTTTTTGAAATTGACTCCTGTTCTCAATGCCTCTGAATTTAGTTTTTTTTTTTTTAAATCGACTCTCGATTCTCAATGCCTCTGAATCAATTCTTTTCAAAATCAACTCTCAATTCTCACTGCTTTCAATCAGTTCTTGTTTGGATTCACTCGATTCTCAATGACTCTAAATGAATCTTTTAATGCCTCAGAATCTATTCTTTTCATAAACAACTCTGATTCTCAGTGCTTCAGTTCTTGTTGGAAAAGCGAGTGTGTGAGCAGCTGCTGTTGTGTTTCAGGGTGCAGACGGTGTGGAGTATCTGCTGATCCCCGTGGACAACGGGACGCTCTCTGACTTTCTGGAGAAGAACGATGTGGAGTAAAAGACGATGACCTTTATCATCACATCACTGATCTGCTTATGTGTTCAGGAGTCGTCAGGTTTGAGAGTCGACAGCAGCGTGTGTGTGTGTGTGTGTGTGTGTGTGTGTGTGTGTGTGTGTGTGTGTGTGTGTGTGGCACTTCATTCTGTAGCTCTATCATGTACAGTATTCTGTAAAGCTTTGTAGAATCATAACAATAAATCTTCTTCTGCAGTTCTGAGTTTATTTACATAGAAAAATACATTCTCAAATATATATATACTGTATTCAACACAAATATATACTGTATTAAACACGGTCAGACTTCATTCAGAGGATTAGAAAGAACACAAATATTCCAGAAACATTTCATTTTGAGCAGGAAAAGGCATCTCGGTAACAATCAGAGCCAAATGCAGACATGAGGGACTGACCAGAGGAAACGGCTTCCACATAATGCAGAGATCTGGAGCATGCGAACACACGAACACATCTTCACTACACTTCACACTCAGGCATCATGTGTTAACATCAGTTATCAAGCACATTAATGAACTGATCGATAACTGTACAGCATTTATGACCATTATATTAGTGTTATTACATGAATTTATTCACAAATACTTGTTTTTAAAGTTGTAAAGCATGATCAGTTCTCATGAACACTCTGCACTATTTTACTGAATTATATGATTTTTTATAAATGCATATATAAATGATCTATATCAATAAATATTTATATTTATTCATAAAATTATTATATTTAATATTATATATATATATTTTGTAAAAAAGATTTCATTATAATTTAATTGTAATATAGAATTTATAATAAATAAAAACAAACACAAATATGCA